>NW_008612748.1:15173-62259 GCF_000691845.1 Merops nubicus
AAATAAAAATAAAAAAAAAATCATTCTGTGGCTCCTGGATTTTTCTATTTTTAGATCAGATAATTACTAGACACATAGATATGAAATTTTGGGTATTCTCTGAAGTTCTCCATCTATACTGCTAACTTTTCATACCATATCTTGTCTTCAGCTGTTGCAGGGCAAATCATTTCCAAACTATGATAAATGGGATCACCATCAGGCAGACAGTGGTGGAGGTGTAGATGAACAAATCAGTGGAGATTGTGATGATGAAGATGGTTGCGGTGGATCAGGAAGCGGAGAAGCCAAAAAAGTCCTGAAAATCACAGACTGTGAGTCCATGATTCTGTTTTCTTCATGTATTTTAATAGTGAATTAATGTATTTGTTACTAATATGTATCAATGAGTTATCTTGGAAAAGATATGGAAAAGACTATATAATGATTCCAAGATTTACAGTAATAGGACTGCAATTATAGGATTACTCTGTGCTTTAACATAAAAGGTTTGATGGTTAAACAGAGAAATTGTTCTAATTTTTCACAGAACTATGGCAAAGTATAAGATTGAGTTGTGATAGTCAAATTTAATTGAGAGTTATTGGCATCAATATACTGTGTAGAACTCAGTATCAATGCTGTTATTTCTTGTCTTTCTGCTTTTATTGCTGTTTGGGGCTTTTTGTTGTGTTTTTCTTCAAAAAAAAGCATCTGTGCACTCCAGTAGCATGGAACGGTAAGGATGAGCTGTTGGGTTGAAACACAAGTTAACTAATTGTCTGAATCATGACATTAGGCTTCAGCTTTTATTTCTCTTCCCAGTGTAGAAATACAGGCAGAGATGATGGGAATAGATGCCTAGTATAAGAATTGCATTTCTACATTATGTATTTTTTTTTTTTAAATTAATTTTTTTTTTTTTCATTATTCTGCATTTTGGACTACAAAATTCAATACTAAAAGCTAAGAAGTCAAGGCTGGTGTAAATCCCTGAACTTACCTCTGTTTACTGAGCTTGAGGGTGCTCCATGTTTCCAAGCTTAGGTAAGAACCTCAGGTACTTCTTGACCTGAAAAAACAAGTTAGAAGTGTGGCTAAAGAAAAGCTGTAGCGTATGCTTGCTCAATTCTGGCTTGAATAACTGGAGGACTGAGACTGAGCATTCTGGGGCAAGCCTTAGCAGGTCAGTTTGGAATCAGTCTAAGGTGCTGTTTCACTGATAACTAGTCTATACATGTCCAAGTCCTGCTATAACTCCTCTAGGTGCCATCTTAAGAGATAGGCAAGAAGGTTTGGGTACTAACTTCCTGAGAGTGCCTTTGAAGATTTCACTTCTAAAAAAGAAGTTAGAGATCAAATATTTAAAAAGAGATGTACTTTGGAATACTGGATATATTATATCCATTTGATAATGACGCTCTATGGTATTGAAAGACTGTAAAATAGTCTTAGAATATGACTAGCACTATTAAATGACAAATGAATTGCCAGAATAGTACATTTTCTTTCACCCTCTTCTACTGCATTAGAATTTTCTTCATATCGATATATTTAGTGTAATTTTTTCAAAATGTCAAATATATAATTAGCCGTCATATTCTCTTTATACTACATGTATTATAAATCTATAGATTATTAACTATGTATTAGGCATACTGAAGTCTGCATGTAATGGTGCTTCATTTGAACCTTTTCTAAGATATTATAGAACAAAAATACATACACACCGTTCAATATTCTGGCTTATGTATGTATCTTGAGTTGCTAATACATTTGATGAGCTGTTGTGATCTTATGGATTTATGCTGGCATGCACATTTATTTTGAAATGCACTTTATAAACTGTCTTGAATGTAAAAGAGAGTCCTAGACAAGACTACTTTGTTTTGGGGTATCATGCAAACTACTTACATGGACTTTCTGTACAACAGAACATAGTAAGAAAAAAGGCATATTTAGTAAGAATTTTGTTACTATATAGGTCAAAAAAATAATTTTCTTCAGATATCACTTAAGTCCATATTTAAGGTAATGATCAGGAGCTTGAATAATTCTTTTGCATCATTGTGATATATTAGTAGGACTTTGGGAATTAAAAGTGAAATTGAAAGTGAGAAAAGTATCACAAATATATTTTAATAAGCAAACAATTATATTCTCAAGATTTATGACTTTGTGTGAGTAGCTAGAACTAAAAATTAAAAGATAAACTTCATCATGATTTAAGCTGGTGGAATTCCCTTAGCTTCAAGTGACTGGTATCAACTTCAAGAAAAATCAGATCCTGAACTCCAGTCTTTTTCTTCTGTGCAACTTTGTGTTCTCTCATCATCAGCCAGGAAAGAAAGGGGGATTACTGCCTGTTTGTACCATAATAGAGTCTGGAAATCCTAGCCAAAGCCTAGGCTCCTTTTTGTTAGCTGTTCCAGACATCTTCACCAAGGAAATGATCCTATCTACGTAGGATGACACAAAAATAGCGCTTTGTATAAAAATAAGGTGTAAAGACACGTGCAGGGTTTTTTTCCCTTTACGGCATGTCGTTGCCTTCTGAACATCTGTCTGATCTCAGACAAGGAAGGGAGGAGATCTGTTTCTGCCAAGACAAACCTCAATCAATGTAACATGGGCACATAGCCTGCAAAGTCAAAGATGACTTCTATACTCAGTGCTACAGATGTAAGAATTGTTTTCACTTAGTGTTGGAGACTGACAAATGTGTGGTAACAGGGTAGCAGGCTTTGGAAGGCCAATGAAGAGATTTGGTGTTTATGACTTGGAGTTGATAGCCCTAGCATTACACTAGTGCTTCAAATATGCTGTATTTTTAAAAAATTCTGATTTTCATATCAACCTGTCTATCCTTACATTACCTTCAATATTTCAAATCCCTGCAATTGTGCTGACTGCTACGCTCTTTGTAAGTACTTTTAAAATACAGCAAATTGATGAATTTATTTGAAGGAATAGTGCTGGAAAGGATAGTGTACTTTAAATGTATAAAATAAACCGTAGTATAAAGTCTTGACACTTCATTTGCTAGTTTTATTCTTCTCTAACCCAGGAGCTCCCACAGGACTATTTCATGCGTCACAATGAATTACCTCTGCAAAAACCCCTGCAGAATGCAAGAGGTAATAACAACAAATACTTATCTCCTATATATTGATTTGAATCTGTTTTCAAATAGCTCTGTGAGAAAGGGCTAATCCTGATATAGCTCCCTGGAGGTACTCAAAACCATCTATCAAAATTCTTGTAAGACTTTCAGCAAGAGAACTAATTTTCTGGAAAATGCTCTACCACTACTTTGTCTTTCTGGTCTCATTTTAGCATGCAACACAGGTGTTTCTTTACTATAGCCACAGATCTCCTAGACCGGGGCTCATATCTGTAGAAATATCAGGCCTGTCTTTTGTGCTTAAGGTATATACAGGTAAACCTTGTCTATCACTAGTCTGATTTTTATATCACCTGATATTCATCATGTCCGAGGGAAAAAAAAATCTTCAAAATGTTTTATTTGTAAGACTACTTAATCTGTAGATTATTATTTTCTTGTTCAGACTATGCAATAGAGGTAAAATAATTTGGAAAATGCTTTATGTTTTGATCTCTGTATAAAAGGAGGGTGCTATGATTCATATAAACCAGCCTGTGTCTCTGATCTGACATTATACTTAAGTCCAAAACATCCTTTCTTCTCCTTCTGCTTCTTCACTCACTTCAGTATAGTTGCTTTTTCTTTTTCTTTTTTTTTTTTTTTTAAATTATTCTGATGCTGTCTTCTGTGACCAAAATTACTTAAAGCTGGCAATAAAATTTCCATTATGATGTTTGCCATCTGTTACATTGTCTTAAAAGCTCATCTGCATTCTGCATTACCACAGTAAAGGACGAGATCCCTTATGTCTGAGTAGGATTTCAGGTTTTATTGTGTTTACACAGAACAGGATTATTCCAAATCCCCCATTGTTAATTTGAAGTGTTCTTATTCATGTGTCTTTGGAAGGGCTACATGACTCCACTGTTTATATGTTCACTTGGTACAGAATGTCTCATTTATATTAAAAGTGAATAATAAAAAAATAATTCTTGCTGTGAACTCCAAACTTGGTCTAAATATTTTGCTAACTTTTAACAATTGCTTCTATACTCAGATTTTATATTGTGTTTTGTGGAATGGTTATGATTACCTATTTCTTGTTTAGCTAGAAGAACTGACAATTATGATGCTCAATGTATTTTAACGGAATCAAACGCAGACTTTTTTTTAGCCTTACAAAATTCTCCAAAAGCAGACTGTGTGTATTGCCCAATTCATAGTTCTGTCTGTAGTTGGTGATTTGTCTTTGAGAAAACATGTTTGAAAGATGATTGCAGAGGAAGAACAGGAAACGGGGGGGTCTTACAGAACAATCCACACCATTTCAAAATGCAAGAGAGTGCCTTGCCCCAGTGTAGCACCCTCTGTGGTATCTGCACTAATTTCAGAAAACAACATGCTTTCACACAGAAGGTGTTTTTACCTCCCATGTTTCATAGTGATACCAGTCAGAATTTATTTTATAGTCCATAGTTGCAGACTTGACATACTATTCACTGTAAGGTCTGTTTCAGCAGTGAATATATCTGTAAGTGGCTTTCTGCTCCTCTGTAATTGTTTCTGTGGTTTTTGGCATACAATTAGGTGAAACAAATGATGTATTACTTCTTCATTCTCTATGTAACTTACTGGTTCAAACAGCTCAAAAGTGTCTACATATCTGGAAGATCAGTCAGAAGAATTTGGGTTTTTTTCCTCTCTCTATGTAAGGAAACAGCTTGAAGGATATGCCTGCTGCTGAAAACAAAAGATTAGAAGGAAGTGAATGAATTCATGGAGAGGAGTGAGCTTTCCTCTCTGCCCTGTTAATTGGAGTCCCAGTGTTCTCTGGGTTGATAAATTACTCCTTTATTACTCCATTACCACATAAAATGACTATCATCTCCTCCAGGATACCAACTTTATTCCTATATATAGCAAACTAGTCTAAAGGTAGTTTGAATGATACACAACCTGCATCACACCTTGACCACACAATACCATATTATGTATTTCTCTAATTATTCCAAAATGGAGCTCCTGAAGAGCTGTAACCTTGGCAGGAGAATCCAAATCAGAAAAGGATGTACTGGAGTATATCCTCTGTATTCAAGTTTGGGATATAAACTTGAATATATCCCAATGAATTCAAGGGATATATTCAAGGGGGGCATAAAGCAGTAGGCAGGAGGGATTTTTTTAAAATTGCTGAAAACTGAGAAGTAATAAATTGCAATTTGTTCAACAGGCAAGTGTACTCTTAACAGTTTTGCAAGAGTGGCACTGGCTACTTTCCTTCTACTGCTGTGGAAGTAAGGAAGCATTTAGGCCATTCTCTATTAGGGTACAACTATGACATCTATAATCATCTTCCTTTTCTCAGACAATATAAAAAAAGGAATGAGAAAGCAATATAAACTGGTACTTCACTGGAAAGTTTGTTTCTGTACAGGTAATTGTGAGTGTGAATATTTATACATGGATTCAACAAAAGTGATTTTTTTTTTTGGTGGAAATGGTTGGAATTTGTGTATCACTGCAGCTTTGTTTATGCTTAAATACTTTATATCATTATATATTTCTTTGCCAACACTTGATCATACATGCAGAAAAATCTTTGAACTTCATAGGTGTTGACAATATGTATCTTTTTGCTGAAAGAAAATACTGGTTTATCGAGATGTAATTTTTCCATGGAAATGTACTGATAACAGTAAATCCTCCTCTTCAAAAGATTTTTGGTTCCCCAAAAGGCAAAAGGAGAGAGGAGACAAGGCAAAGAGAGAGAAGGGCTCAGATTATGAGTTTTCTTAGAAGGAAATGTGAGATACCCCTTGTCTCCTGATTAATATTACCCTATAAGACTATTATTGATACTTTATGTGATATTATCAAAGTTATAGGATTTACTAATTCAATACCCTCAAATGAACCAGTGGAAAATTGGTTAAGGTTCTTCAAAAAGTAGCTGATCATTGGCTCCTATCTTTATTTCTATCTGGCTATTGTTATAAAGTACATTTTTTTAAAAAAAAATTACAATAGTAAAAACTATTGATTGAATTACAATCAATGAAAAATAAATTATTAGAAACATAATTATAATATTTGACATTTTTTCATTTAAATAATACATGCAAGAAAAAGGCTCATATTTTCTCATAACCAGAATTAGCAGTATTATTATCAGGTAATTCCTTTTAAAATATAATTAGACTTTTGTAACTCATACTAAAGTCATTATGTGGTCTCTCTGGAAAATACAAGCCCTAATGAGGCCAGTGAAATGATGCCTACTGAATTCAGAAAGAAGTTGATCAGATGTTATATTTAAAATATAACATATTTATTAACCTAGCCAGACTTTGTAGTAAACATTTGTGCTTGAATTAAGAAATTTTGACTTCTTTTATAGTCACTGGAAGCAAATAAAGACAAGGGCACAATTCATTAGGCCTATATTAAGCACTTCTGTTAAGATGAGAAGAATTGTGCCTTGCAATTCTTATTTCTCTCAATTCATTTTAAATGGATTCAAACTTCAGTAGCTCACGTACAGATATCTAAAGTTAGACAAATCTGTCCTTAATTGTTTTGCTTTCATTTTGATTTTTATTTCACTTTTCTTACTTTTAGGTAAGACTTAAATATTTTTCAATGTACTTTACAGTCATATTGTCAGGATCACTGGTGATTTGTTACAAAATAAAATAGAGAGGCTACTTGTAAATACAGCCAAAAGGGCCTGTAAAATGGAATTCATGTTGTTTGAAAAGCCTTGTTTGCTAGGAGAAGAAATAATTTCTTTTTTCTGTCATCTGTGATGGAGAAAATGGTTTGGGCAACTGGGAACAAAAGGATTTGGGAGTGGCTGTGAATCCCATGGTGTGTTTGTTTATCAAACTGTCTTGGTATCTTTTATCTGTTTCTCTTTTTAGATTTGGAACACTGAAAAAGACACTCAAATGACAATAAACAAAAACTTTCATGACCATTATATCAGAAAGGAATTATTTCACTGAATTGAAAAGGAACCATAAAATACTTTTGACTCTCCTTATGAAAGAATCTGCTTCCTTTTCAAAGCTGTGAATCACATCAGACCTTTATCTTTCAATCTATTTTTTAAACAGATTGTAACCATGATAAATGTCACCCTTCTGTATACTGAAGGGTAGTTTATAATCAAAGGTAGTTCCTCTGCCTGTCATATGTCTCCAGTCTTTATTATATTCTTCAAAAAAATTGAAGTGTGATCTCCTGAGAGTTCCCTATGCAGCCTGTGCAGACTTAAATTAGATTAATTTCCTATTTGTGTCTGCCACTATTAACGATTATAACTCCAATACTTTGAATAATCTGCTTCTTTGTAATTTATGTTCTGACCACTTCTTTACTTTTAGATACAAGAAAATGAATTAATTTCTGTTTTTTTACAGAAACTTAGCACTGTTTTTTTTCTTAGAAGTAATATGTATGGGAAAGATGACAATGCAAGACCTAGTTCCTAAAATCTGCAAAATACGTGCAAATTTATAAAAACAAATTAGCAAAAGTTTCCCAAAGAATGGTGAATCTACTCTAAAATACTCAGTTGTGACCTGTATTCTCTGAAGCAATATATCTTAAGGCAGTTACTAAGTTTCTTTTTTCTTCAGTTCTTCTAAAGGGAAGAGGTTAGATATCTGTAAAATTCTGATCTGGTCCACAAATGTGATGCCTCTTTTCTAGAATTAGTCTGCTTGTAGGCACTAACACTGTTTTTTACTTTCTGGAAAGAAATGTACAGAAAAAGTATTCTTTGTGCCCTTATCCTCTTGGAAGGATTCTTCTCTAGATCAGACACTTAACTGTTGGGGTGGCAGACTCAGTTGCCTAGATCATTTTAGAAGCCTGTTTCAGTATGTGCTCATTAGTTTCTTTTGACTGTATGAGCTGTTTCCAGTGACCAGCAGGAGCTAATTCACCTTAAACCTTGTACTGTAGATACCTACATTTAGGTAAGTTACTCTGGAGATAGATTCAACTCTGTTTTGAAACGTTGGCTAACTAGAACCACTCTGACAGATGCTGGCCAGCAGCAGTGAGACTAGACATGCTAAACATGAGTAATTTTTCTAACTTAGAACCCCATTAAACAGACTGCTCAAGGCCAGTAGATGTTCTTGAGGAAAGGAAAACCTCCTGCTTCACTCTGATTTACTCAGTTGCAGAAACAGAGGGTTATGACACAGCTCAATAAACACAGACTTCAAAGGCATCCATATAGTCACTAGTATTTTTTATGTCAAAACCATTAGGACTCTGAAACATGGAACTTTTTCTCCTGTTTGGCTTCCCTTCTGAAGTATATGTCGCATGCATTCTTCCCAGGAAACAGTTTTTATAGTGCAACATTTAAGGGGCCCCTGCTTAGCTGGCATATTACTCATTCAGATATATGATTTGGGCTTGTTTGGAACATTGTGGTCATGGACAGATCATGTGCAAAGGTGTGTAAGGTCTCTGGGAAGGGTATAGACCTTTTGCTTTTATTTTATTATCAATAATACCCTTAGCATTATGGATGTAAATTAATCAACACCATTTTAATTCAGAGCCAAAGCATACCTGAGATCCAACCTGAAGGAGCAAAAATGTAGCCTTAACAGTGGTAAACTGAAATGAAATAGCTAAGAATAAGAAATTATTCTCAAAGAACCATTTTCTGAGGAAATATTCTGATTGAGTTGTCTGAATGAGAACAACGGTGAATAGAAGTATGTATGAGAAATAGGAAAAACTGTCTTTGCTCATGACCTTTATTGTGTCTATTCCACAGCTTTTAATTTTTTTTTTCAAATTTTATAGGCTTAAACGGGAATGTTGATGTGTGTAAGACTCCAGCTCCAAAGCTAAAGGGTGGATCCTGTGACCAGATGTAAGATGTGAGAAAGAGTTTGAGACACTTACACAGGTGATAGTGATATAGGAGCTATAACACCCTGAAGAGTCTTACAGATTGCAATGGTGACATTTGGAAAATATGTCAGTTGTTAGAGTGGAGACATCTGGCTGTTAAAAATTACTAGTTCTGAAATACCAGGAAGCAAAGTCAGAATATGACAGTTGTTCTTTAAGGAAGAAGCTACATATGAGCTAAAGAGCTGCAAAATAATCACATAGTACATCTTGTGTTGATACCTTACATATATAAACTCAGTCATGAGCAAAAAAAAAAGGGGACTATTATGGTGAAGGTTTCCTAATCAAATTGTTCAGCAAAAGCAAGTTATTGATCCTACATTGTGACTTGCAGAAGTACTCGAGATTTATTAAAACATCTATTGCTTGTTAAATGTTAGATAGTCAGGAGTGCACATCAGGGATTTTATATTCCATAATTAAACATACATGCTCATATTTTTAAATGAAGAGAGTAGGGTCCTTGAGTAGTTTTCCTAGTTTGCGATGTTTACTAGTTTGGTAGTTCCAAGTCTCACATACATGAGACACTTGGGCACATTTTAAACACAGGCAAACCAAGAGTGTCAAGTATTATTTGCAAATTGATTTAGTCGAGAAGGTGACTTCTGCTACTCACCTTGCCCATCCTTTGGAACTGTATCTTCTGTAGCCAGCACAGCTGAATCACACATGATGCTGGACCTCCACCATAACTGATTGGAGACTAACACTTCAAGCAAACTGGATACGTTTCTGCTAAACATTAATATAGATGCAGTGGGTTGATTTGGCTGATTGTCAGATATCCACCCAGCTGCTTTCTCTCTCCCCCTCTTCAACAAATGATTAAAAAATTAAGGCAAAAAAAAAATTGTGTATTGAGATAAAAACTGGGGGATCAGTTATTAACTATCCTCAAGAATGAAAGGAGGCTCAGCTTGGGGAAAATTAATTTCATGTCAATTAAAATAGAGAAGGAGATCAAACAAACACTTTCACCCCAGTTCCCAGCTTCTCTACCTCCTCGAGTGGTGCAGTGATGATGGACAGTGGGGGTTTCAGTCAGTTCATAACAGCTTCTCTCTGCTGCTCCTTTCTCCTTACATTTTCTTACCTGCTTCAGTGTGGGTCCCTTCCATGGGTTGCAGTCCATCAGGATAAGACTGCTCCAGCACGAGCTTCTCTCCAGAGGGTGTGGCTTCCTTCAGTGTACACCTGCTGCTCCAGCATGGAGTCCTCCACAGGTTGCTCTGTGGTTATCAGCACCATTCTGGTGCTCTGCACTGGCTGCAGCAGAACAGCTTGCTACATCGGGGTCCTCTCCATGGGCTGCAGGGGTGCTTCTGCTCCAGTGCCTGGACCACCTCCTCCCTCTCCTTTTTTCTTTCATCTTGGTGTTCACAGGGTTGTCTTTTGCACTGCCCCCCTTCCAGTTCCAGGCAGCATTTTGCCCTTCCTTAAATACGTGTTTTCTGAGGTGCCACCATCCTAACTGATGGAGCCAGTTGTGTCCTGTGGTGGATCCATGTGGACTCAGCTGTGGTCAGAACAAGGCAGCTCTCATTTCTCCCCAGAGAGGCCACCCCTGCAGCCCCCTCCTGCCAGCACCTGGCCACATAAATCCAGTGCAATAGCATACTGGGCACTGGTATGTCAGGTACCACAGGGATCTCCTTTGTCCTTATGAAAGGCAGAAATCACTTTTGGAAGTGGGGCCAAGAGAATGTGTTGAGGAGGTACTCAGCTCAGTTTAATCACATGCTACTTCATCCAGTTGTGGTTGTGAGCCAGCACTTTGGGCAATCCTATAGGCTCAACTATGAGTCTACTGCTGTACTCACCCTGCAGAAAGGGCAAAATTTGGAAGGTTTGGCCTGTCACATGGTAAAAATTGTTAGGTTTTTTACAGCTTTGTCTGCAGAAATTTAACAAGCGTATTGCTTCATTAATTATTTTAACTTATTTTTTCATTTTATCAGATTTTTAAAAGTGAAAGTCAGAGAGGACATTTTGCTTGTAGATCTGCTTGGGCACTGTTAGGACTTCATCTACTACCATTCTTATGCCAGATATTTTTGATAGATTCAGAACCAGTTCTTTTGAGACAGTCACCAACTACCAAAAACCCAGTTGTTTCACTTGGTGAAAAATGGTCCTGTGATTGATGCCTTTGTTAACAGCTTCACAGAAAAATAAGAAATTCAGTAGATTCCAGAAATAAATGGTAACTTCTCAGGACCTGTGTGTGCTGAGTGACAGTGGCCCACGACTGAGATGTCCATGATTACACTTTAAGGCTCTTGTCATTGGACTGAGGAAGTTTCTGCTTCTGCTTCTCAAGATTCACTTTGAATGAACTGAGCAAGATGTGTGATGTCATGGCATATAACATAAAAACAGGAAAATAAAATATATAATTAAAGAGCTTGTGATAAAAGCTGTGAACTCAGTAACATTTTTATGAAGCTAGAAAGTAGTTTTCAATTAAAATATCAGATACAATATTCAGTTCATTAACAACTCTCATTATCCCCAAATCCATAAACACTAATTTACTTTACTGTGCAGCAATTTCTACAAGACATAAGTCAAAAAAAAACATAAAAGAAAGTGTTTAGACAGATGTATTCAAAAAGAGAATAATCAGAGGTTTTTCTTCTCCTCCAGTCAGCCCTATCTACTGCCTTTTTTCCTCCTTTTTTATTGCTCCTCTTTTTTCTAATTAACTACCATTTGTCATCTTATGTTAACTAATACAATTGTAAGTCATTATTTAGGATACTAACAGCCCTAGAAGCAGTTGCCTCACACATAAGCTTCCATGCCAAAATCACCACTTACCGGAGAACTAGATTTTAATTTCTCATCATTCATTACTGTTATGATTGGTCTAAACAGAATAATTGAAGAACAGCAGGTGCTTTTAGTTTCAGTTCTTTAAGCTTGTTTCTTAACTTACCCCTTTAATAGCAATGTTCTTTCACAGCAAGATGGTAATTAATTCTTCTGTATGCCAGAAGATGCCACTGTAGCACTCCCTGACAAACAGCAAAGACTGATGGCCGGGGAGAAAGATGTGAATATTATCAGGTACAGCATCTGATTCATTACTCCTGAGCAGGTGTTACTGTGAGTAGCCTAAAATTGTGGGGGCCTTAATTTGGTAAGAGAATGAGAGATTCTGCAATATTTTTTATTTTTACGAGAAAGAAATAAAATCATCTAGACATTGAGAATTAAAGAAAATAGTTATTTTATGGCATAATTTCATTAACTGAAATCTTAGTACAGTATTTGCCAGCTTGGATATTTACAAGATAAAATGCTGTAAAAACACAAATAAATGTTCTTTCTCCAAAGGGTTTGCCAAAAAGGATTTCCCCACTGTTTAATATACTGTATAAATCACTTAAAAAAAAAATAGTCTCCTTAGGTTACTATTTCATTTTCTTCTACATCCCGTTAATCGCAGAAAGGTTTGAGATCATCTATCTACTGCACTGTCATGGTTCCTTTTTTCTTTCTTGTTCTTTAAAAAATGCTTTTAGTGAGCAGTCCATCACTAGCTTTAGAAAGTAGGCTTTTCCCCAGGCAATAAAGAAACAGGGCAGCCAAAAAATGCTTCCCCAAAAGGTCTATCTAAAAAGATATTTTATTTTTTTTCTATTTTATTTTATGAACAATTTGAACACTTTGCCTCTTGAGAGCTATGCTACTTGCTAGTGACAAGGGAGGAGAGGGAGGAAAGGTACTGTAGAGCCCCACAGATGGTCAAAAAAAAGCCCAAACTGATAATCTATAAAGAAATACAATAGGAAGAAGCACTTTAAAAGTAATTCCTTTGAACAAGCTCTCTATAATTAATTGCTTGTCCCCAGAGATAGGGTGGTGCCTAGATAAGAAAGTGAATGAAGTGTGTGTACAGGTATGTTTTCCAGTGGGACACTGGAAACCACTTTCAAATGTGTCACTAAATGGGTGACCAGAATGCATTCTTAAAATTTCAGCTGTGCAGGCTTTTCTCCTACAATATGTGGAAAAAAAATTATTAATCACAAACAATGTACAATGAAAATTCTATGCCATGTATTATCAGTGGAAAAAAGTATTTTTTGTTATTACATACAGATTTCATGTCTTCAGGTCAAGCAGCTATCATTTTTTTATGATAATCCTGCCTGACTAGAAGCAGGCCCAACTTAACTTAAACCATTTATCTAAGAGTGTCCTCCAAATGCTTCTTGAATGCCAACAGTCCTGAGGCTGTGGTCGCTTCCCTGGGAAGCTTATTCCAGTGCTGGAAAACCCTTTAGTGAAGAGCTTTTTCCTAATATCTGATCTGAACTTCCCCTGATGCAGTTTTAACCTGTTCCCTTGTGTCCCTTTCTGCTCCCCCTCATGAAGAAGTTGTAAACAGCAGTGAGGTCACCCCTCAGTCTCCTCTAAGCTGAACAAACCTAGTGTCCTCATATCTTCAGCTGCTGCTCAGAATTCATGCCATCTAGTGCTTTCTTTATCTTTATTGCCTTCCTTTGGACACATTCTAATATTGTATCTACTTATATTCTGGAGCCTCAGACTGCTCATGGTGCTTGAGGTGAGGCCACATCAATGCTGAGTACGCTGGGACAATAACTTCTTTAGACTGTGCTTAATGCATCCCAGTGTATGGTTGGCTTTTTGGATACCAAGGAACATTATGGACTTATATGGAGCTTACAGTCAACCAGAATTCCCCGTTCCTTTTCTTGAGGGCTGCACTCCATCATCTTGTTCCCGAATCTATACATCCATCCAGGAATACAACCTCCCAGGTGCAGAAACTAGCATTTGCCAAGGTTAAATTTCATACAGTTGGTAACTGCCCAAGTGTATTTTATCAAATAGCACTTTATTCTATCAAGAATTCTCTGTAAGGCCTCTTTACCCTCGAGGGAGTCAATGGCTCCTAATTTAGCATCATCAGCAAAATTACTTAACGTACACTTAACTCCTGTGTCCAGGTCATTGATAAAAACATTGAAGAGAACTGATCCTAAGGTTGAGCCCTGGAGAACCCCACTGGTTCTAGCCTGCCAGCTGGGTGTTGCCTCAGTTACTGGTAATTTTTGAGCCTAACCCTTCATCCAGTGGTTCACCCATCATGTTGTGTGCATGTCTTGCTGTATGTGGGACATTTTATTCACAAGGACACGATGAGAGACAGTATCAAGAGCTTTGCTAAAATGAAAAAAAATGAACAAAACATGTCCACTTCCTCCCCTTTATCCACTAATCAAAAGTGATGATAAATGTTTCCACATCCAGCCTATCTATTCAGCCTGTTGAGAGTGCTTAGTACCTCTGCTGGTAGAGATATCTTTCATCTCTTTAGCTGCACTGACAGAATTCCTCATCAGAAGTCAGAAGTTGCCACATGGAATTAGAGCCTGATCTCTGTGCTTTGAAAGGCACACGGAACACTGCCAGGTGGGGGGTGGAATTGGGGATGCCTTTTACACCACTGAAATTGATGTCCTCTTAGCTGTCTTCATGAAACACTAGCTCATCATCCTGTCCTTTCTTTCAAATTAGTGAAGGAGTATGTAGGGAGGAACCAGAAAGGATATTTAATCAGGTAACAGAATATTGAACAGTTGATTACTATGAGACACAATTAAAATTCACATATTATCTGCCCATTATATTTTTGATTAAATATTCTAATATAAAATGTTCATTTCTGGGACAGTAAAATGACTTGGATAAACTTACAAAATAGGTCTAATAATAGCAAATGGTCTTATATACATAGTCTAGTATATATATGCTCATATGCATATATATATATAGTCATAGCAGTCCTATGGACTGAACCTTAGCCTTCTTACTAGACTCACCATAAAAATTTCACCTAAGAATTACACATTGAGACTTTTTTTGTAATTACACATTGAGACTTTTTGTTTTGTTTACTATTACGGTAACTCTTCCTAATTATTTCTCCATAGCAGCTCAGCTTTGCATCTTTTAGTTTTGTGAATGCTAAACATGCTCCTTAAAGCTCAAGTTATAAAATAGACTTACATTGTCAAGTTCTATTTATATAATTAAAAAGCAAAATTACTGCTTAAATACACAGGCAGAAATCTTGTGAAGCACAAAACTTCTTTGCACTTTGGCCTAGCCTGTAATTGTCCTTGGGATTGCCCTGACCCAGGTACAAGGACCTTGCAGTTGTTGAACTTCATGAGGTTGGTATGGTCAGACCTCTGAAGGCCATGAAAGTTCCTCTGGATGGCATTCCTTCCCTCCAACATGTTGACCACACCACACAGCTTGGTGTTGTCCCTAGACTTTCTGAGGGTGCACTCAGTCCCGCTGTCCGTGTCACCAACAGAGATGTTAAGCAGCACTGGTCCCAGTACCAATCCCTGAGGAACACCACTCATTACTAGTCTCCACCTGGACATTGAGCTGTTGACAGCAACTCTTTGAGTGTGACCATCCAGCCAATTCCTTATCCATTGAGTGGATATCCATTTCAAATCCCTGTCTCTCCAGTTCACAGACCAGGATGTCATGCAGAACAGTGTAGAATGCATTAAATAAGCCCAGGTAGATGACATCAGTTGCTCTTCCCTTATTCACCAACACTGTCACTCCACCATAAAAGGTCACCAAATTTGTCAGTCATGATTTGCCCTTGATGAAGCCATGCTGATTGCAACCAACCACCTCTGCATTTACTATGTGCCTTAGTAGAGCTTTCAAGAGGATCTGCTCCATGGTCTTGCTAGGCACAGAGGAGAGACTGACTGGTCTAGTTTCCCAGGTCTGCCTTTTTTCCCTTTTTGGACATGGGGGTTATGTTTCCCCTTTTCCAGTCAGTAGGAACTTCACCAGGCTGCCATGACTTTTCAAATATGATGGAAAGCAGCTTACCTTCATCCCTCAGGACCTGTGGATAGTTTGGTCCCATGAACTCGTATTCAGGTTCTTTAGGTGGTCTCAAACCTGATCTTCCCTTACAGTGAGCAGGCCCTCTTCCGCTGTTCTATCCCTCCACTCTTTTTCTGAAATGTATTAGCAGTACCTCTCTCTTGCCTTCCTACTGCCTTCTTTAACCGTTCTTATCACAGAACATTTGTGTTCCACTCATCTGTCTGAAGCCAGCTACTAGATCTCCTTTGCTTTGGACATAATCTCACTGCTGTCAAGTTTTGAACAAGGAGTTCCTTATGCTGTTTTGACAAGGTTTCACTGAATATACGATGCAAAAGTTAGCAGCTCAAAAATCAAATTTCTAGTAGGTTTAAAATACTCTCCTGAGTATTTTAATGAATTTTATTTCTTTTTATCCCACTTCTATTGTTTTAAGATATTGAATTTTGCAAATTTTCTCCACAACTATAAACAATGCTAAAAAATGTATTAAAGAACATCTTAATGTAATCCTGTGACTCATGGATCTCTGCCTTTACAAAGGCAACAAATACTCAGACACTATGATAAGTGGAGACAGTTGACACAACTTTAGCTACTCTAATCCTTTCAATAGATTTCAGACTTAGGGATCATAGATAAATATAGTCCTCATCATAATCCTCACTGTATTTATTCCCATTCCCAAGCTTTCTTTTACAATGACTGAGAGTAAGGGCAAAAAAAGGAGGTAAGGGATATTATATGCTGTGGAATTACCACACATTAATATGTGGGCAACAAGACCCATTCCTAAGCCAAAGATACAATCTCAAGCTTCAGTAAATATTGGTTTTAAAAAGTTAAGTTATATTGATCATATTGACGAATTCAGTGATGACAGAACACACACATCTGCTCTCTTCCTTCTCTTAATCTGTATAAACAAAACAACAGGTTTCAGTCAAGAGTTCAAGAACTGAAGAAAGAGCAAATAGTTTGCTGCTCCTTTTTTTTTGTCATTAAAGAGAACACTTCAATGGAAGTTTGCTCTCAGTTGAAGATAAAATTATACTTATCCCCAGTGACTGTATGCAACGCTTAAAATAAAAGTACTTGAAGTATACTTAGTCATGCTATCCACTGCCTGTTCACAGGACCCTAAAAAAGCCCAGTAAATAGTTTCCAAACAGAAGATACCCATATGTTTTTTAATTCTTTCATAGCAGAAAAACGATAAGAGAAAAAAAGACATTCAGATGAGATCATTGGAAATGAGAATGGGTAGAAATGAATACGAGGAAATACTAAGGCCACATAATTTTTTATTTCAGTGCAATCACTGTTCCCAGCAGTGAGCTTCCTACTCAAAATCAAACCAAACCCAATCTCAGTCCCTCAAATGCAATGTGATGTGTACTTTTCTAACCTATATAATTAAAGAAACGCAGATTTTAGATTTATTTTTGTCTTTTCTGAGCAGATCTGGAGAGATTTTAAAATCTTCACTTGCACAAGCATTAACATTCATTGCATATGAAATCATGAACTGATCTTTCTATGCTGACTAATTTAAATAAAATGCCTACAAAGGAAAATGAAGAAACAAAAGAGCTTAAATTGTGGTGGATTTTATTTTATTTTATTTTATTTTATTTTATTTTATTTTATTTTATTTTATTTTTACCAAGTCAGTGGACATCTTTTCCATTACTAAAATTTATAAGCCATAATTTAGTTTTAGGAGTTTGACACATTATCACTTCCCAGCTGAGTCTCAGAAGATATTTGTCAGTGTAGGTTCTAAGCTCTTCCCAATTACAAGATACTACAACTTGTTTTAAACCTAGACTAGTTTCAGAAACATCCTTCTTCTGGCACATCAGCTTCTGTAAGTCAGGAAGAAATCTTCCAGGTGGACCAGCTACCAAGAAGAAATGATTCCAAAGATCATAATTCTGGCTTTTCAGGAGGAATCTTTGCTTTTTCTAGAGAATAAAGTAAATTTTCTCTGCCCTATCCTATAAGAAATTGTCTTCAGAAGTTAACAAACCAGGTTTATCAAGTCTCTCAGTGTTTCATTTTTTTTATTTAGTGTTTTATTTGTTTGGGCTTTTTCAATCCATTTTTTTAATAGGAGATGAGTAACATGGCATGTTGTGAACAACATTCTAGATAGAACATAGGCTACTGCTGCTAGTAAATCACTTTATGGCTCTCACTATCTCATCTGTGATTTCAGTATCCATTAATATAGTCACGTGGGTCCTTCAAAGACTGTTGTGCATGCATATGTGAACACATTCAAACTGAAAATGAAATAAATGTGCTTTCTTTTCTGTTACCCTTTCATTTTCTTTCAAGTACAGCGTGCCAATCTTGCGCTCCCACAGTGTTAAATCAAATTTTCTACTTTAAGCTTCTGTGAATCTTCTAATGCTTCAGAGTCTTGCATTGCTTATAGTATCTTACACTGCCTTATCCTTAATAAAATACTCTTTATTTTTCCGACTTTTTCTTATCTGTCTTCCTTGTTGACAGGCTCCTTTCCGATGTCCCAGCTTACTCTTAACAAAATAACAAAAATTTTATTTTTAAATCCATTTCAAAGACTTTTCCCAAAACTAAGTTCCTTTTTGTTTTATCTTGGATTCGTGGTGACTGGCATGCTTTCAATGTTCTGTTATTTTCATTTGGCTAAACCATGGCTACTTAGAGAATCCTAGGAAGGAAGGAAGACTTTACAGATTAATTAGAAATAACATTTAAAGGAATGGGACCACTGCTAAAAAATACCCTATTTTTAAAATGTACTTGATTAGATAAATTAAATTATAACGCTCTAAAAGAAACACACAGTGAACTTCAGTAGCAGGATTTTATTTCTGTAATTTCTGGAAAGTGAAGATATTGCATTGTTATACAGGCTCATAGTTTAAAAAATATTAAGATGATATTTTCACAAGAGCCTCCAGAAAATGAACTTGGTAACAAAGATTAAGTGAGCTTAGAAGAGATTTTTTGCCCTATGCTGGAACTTTGGGTTAATAACTTGAATATTTAGTTGATGTGAGATTGAATTTATGTTTGTATGACTCTAAAAATTATATCCTTAAATAAATTTTATTCTCTATCCATAACACAGAGAAAGGTCTTCAAATAAATAAATTTATTGAAGTCCTGAATTATATCCCAGACTATACAGTGCCACTAACATGTTCCTCTAAAGTAATCAAACTCCAGAGAAAATAACGTATGTTGACAACCGTATGAAGAAGTGCGAAAACTTGTATTTGGAATGAACAATTACTTGAGCCTGGATAATCTTAAAGAACACATGAAAGTCACATGGATATTATACAATTCATATTATTTGAAAAGAAACATAATCACTTTCAAAATTGTGATCATACATGATAGTCCTATTATACCTTAAAATTTGAAGAGCATTATATTTATATATAATATATTTTATTATATATTTATCTTTCTTTCGCTTTATTTCTCTCTTTCTTTTTATTTCATTGAGTGTGAGAGTTACTTCAGGAGAAAACTGGAAAAGAAATAATGCTTAAATAAATTCTTTAAAATTATAAAATATATAAACAATCTAAAAATCTATGCACTCCCATAAATTTAAGTATATAAGTGTTTTGTATTTAACTATGGAAAACAAAAAATCATAAATAGGGAAAGTTTTATATTTTCATTTATGTTTTTTTTTTTCTTTCTTTTTCTCCTTTTCAGATGCTGCGGACACAATTATAGAAATGTGATGTGACAAATAGTACTATCCTTTTTGTACAAGACTATAAATTCTATGTTTCATCCTTAAACCTAAAGACACATCTCATGGAAAAAAAAAAAAAAAAAAAATTGTAGGCTTTTGGAAGAAAGGGTCTTAATTTGTATTTGTTTCCATTTGCCTGCAGGATAGGATAATGTGTATTAGGTGTAGATGCTATTGCAAAAGGAGAGATTATGTAATAGCAGACTCAGAAATATATGACAAACTGAAGTCAGTGACAGAATTATGTATTTTCACTTACAAAGTTTGTATAAGCAGAATTTTTGTCATTTGGTGTCATGCTGATCTCTAGACTTCGTAGACGTAAGAACCCTAGTATAACATGCATTTTGCAAACAATAAAAACTCCCTTAATTCTGATTTTTCTGAGGTTCCTTTGAACCCATATAATTTAAATAAGAAAGAGAAGAAACATTTGCCATAGGGCATTTTGGAGTCTAAGAAGAAAGGTCTTAACTTAATATGCTACATTTAATATCTAAGAGTATTCAGCCAGTAAAATTATTTTCTTTCTTTTTATCCTTTAAATGGGTAAATTAATAGGTTATTAAATCACTATACAATCTTTGTCTCAGATTTTATTAGTTTTCCACGTTCTGCTTAGCATATGTCAGGATTTTTTTCTATATCCTTGTCTTCTAACAAACTCCTATTTTTTTTTTTTAACCAAGCTTTTAAAGCTCCATTAATTTGCAACAAACACAAAATATATTTTAAAATGTACTTTTCATGTAAAGGAAATATTTCGGAATAAAATAACAATAAATCCTTACTAGAACAGAATTTCTGGCTGTCAAATAGCTTAGTATTTGCTATTGTATTATATGTCTTACTGATGGCTTTTTCAAGTTTAGAGTTGCTCTAATTTCTGCCAATGAGTGGGTTGCTTAAAACTCAAAATGAGGAAAAAATGTGTTTACTGATTAGATACCCATATAGACTTGTCCAGACACTGCCTTCAAAGAAGGCAATGTATTGTCATGGCCTTGAACCCTGAGCCTCCTTGCCTTCCTTCTATTTTCTTTCCAACCTGTGGGAGAAGGGAGTGAGCAAGAGGCTTATAGGATGTTTGGATGCTGGCTGAGGTCAACCTACCAAATATACATTGAGATATATCTATACATCTACACAATAATTGTAAATGTTACATATTTAATCTGTAAAATCCAATCCATTAAAATTTCTAATAATTTTATTTTAATCTACTACTTCACTTGTAAGGCCATTTGTTCCCCCAAGAAAAATTCTGACCTGCTTTGCTCAAGAATCTGAGCTCAAAAGATTTTTATTGCATGATTGGTTTTGTATTAATAATGAGTTATTAAAGAGTGACCTAAGATCCTACCTAATGTTATGCTCTGTCTTAGGTTACAGGGAAAAGATAATGTTCTTGCACTTTTCATTTGGCTTACTAAGTGAATAAGGCCATGTTTTATGATTATTATTATAGTTATCAGAAAAAAAATTAAAAAAAGATGTTATTTGTGTCATTGGCACTGAATTTGTTGCTTATTCTGTTAATTTGAATTGATTTGTTGATTTGTGAATTTGTTGCTTTCTCGGAGGCCATAACTCAAATATACACATTAAATTTTATTACTAGCCAGCTTATGCTTAATTAACCTTCAAATATGAAAGGTGTACAACTTTTTTTTAAATTCTTTTCATGTACAAATAATGAATATAAGTGATACAAAATGGGATTTTCTCCATATATAGCTATTTTTCTATGATGACAAGAAAGAGATTCTAGATCACTCAGAAAACTAAAAAGTGTCTAAATATATTCACCTAAAAATTCAAACTTGAGAATAAATCTGATTTTCAAAAAATTACAAATGCAGTTTAACCAAGCTTCTCCTGTGTTTGGTTGTTGTGGTTTTTGGTTTGTGTTTGTTTGTTTGTTTGTTTTTATGGAAATTAGGATTTGTACAGACTAAATCATCAGAGATAATTATGTGTCTAAACATTATTCACTTTTCAGTAAAGGAATCTGATTTATTTTTGTTTTTTTGTGAATTAATAGGTACCATATAGTAAAATACTAGAAGGCACTGCACTGCAAATAATTTATTTTAATTTCTCATGAATCAAAGGAATCTAATAAAAGTTCAAGCTGTAAAAATGTTGAATTTGACTGATAAACAAATACTGTAGAAATGTAACATAAGAATACATTTTTAGAAAAGACTTGGAAGATTTGGACTTCCAAATGTATGATCAGGTTAGCAATACATATGAGTGGTTTGGGTTTTTTTTTTTTTTGGTCAAAGTAGTTGTTGTAGGTGAAAACTACCTAAATTTTATGCACTTCCTACTGGGTCAGTGAAGATGATACAGCTAATAATAACATATGCTTTTTTTTTGGCTAATCACAATTCTTGTATTTTTTTTAATTGATAATGACTCCTAATACCTTGCACATAGCACATGACATAACTATGCGTATGACACTAAAGTCTTCCTTTATTACAAACCAACTATATCTGCATTTATTTTACTGAGCTATGATAATGGGCAATCTTGACAAGTTTTCATTACTAACATCTGAGAAGTCTTTTAAGAGATCACTGTTTATGTACGTTTTCTTAGCAACACTGGAGAGCTGAATCTCTAGTACATTCATGAGGAAAATTCTAAGTCAACAGATGGAAAATTATTAATATCTGGAGACTGTTTCGTGTAGTATAATTACTGCATGGCATTTTCTTTATGCTTTTAGTATAATTTTTCATGACTAGTTTTACAGTCTAAAGATGTATATGTTCTGTCTGTTCCAGTGAGTATGATTATTACAAGACAAAAAATATCACCTAATAAATCAAATCCAGCCTGTTCCATTTCTTGTCCTTGACAACACCAGTCCATGCTCAGAACTCAAAGTACTCAACTGATTGAAAAGGAGATTTGCAACTCAAACAGGAAACATAATCTTTGCTTCTTTGTGAAGATAAACTAGACATTAGTATTACAAATGTAGAAGAATGTTCTCAGCCTCTGAGGGGCTCCTACAGACTTGACCTGTCTGTTACCTGCAGACTGTTTACTATGTAAAACAGTTCCTCAAAGAATGGATGCCCAATGGAGAATGAAAAGAAACATGCCTTCTGCGAGTAGCATGAATTAATTGAACTACAAAAGAGATTATCTTTTGTAAAATGCTTCTTTTTTTTCTGTAGGATTTAATTTACTTTCATGCATTTTTTAAACTTAGGGTTTTCTGAATGCAAAACTTAGCTTGTAGTGAAATAATTTCTTTAGTTCCATAGAGAAATGATGAACTATATGTTGAACTTCTTGCATCTCAAAAAAAATTTATATTCTTTGTCTCAGACTAAAATGTCATACTATAACATTAGAAGACAAATGTTTATATGTTAGCATCTACACTAAGTCAGATTTCTTTAGCTGTTGCTCTATAACCAACGATTTGACTCTGTTTAGCATCAGAGTATATGGGGCGAGTGTTGATAGACACTTTTTATTTTTATTGTATTTGCAAAGGTTTGCTCTGGTATATTTTTCTGGATGGTTGCAATTTACTCTTTCATAAACCATTGCTCTGAGGGTATTGGTCTAAGTATTAGTCCCTTCCTTCAGTGTTCTCTAGTTTTAAAGTGAGATACTGACTTACTTAACAGAAGTCCTCCAGCCTCACCTCCTTGGGGCTGGTCACAGAATTTCTCAGTGGTCGTATCAAATGAATAAAGACATGAAGCCCCACCATCCCTTCTGAACAAGTCTATAGCATAGCTATGGCCCAAGAAAACGTCAGTAAACTGTCACCCACAGGAAGCTCACTATTTTTTGTGTGACGAATGCTCTAGTGGAGAGTGTGGCTTTGCTCAGTCTAGTGTGGAGTGAACCATTTTAATTTTTAAGTCTAGCTTACAATTAATCTGGGAATCTTTTTTCTTTGTCCTAAATATTTTCTAGTCACCTGTAAGAAGAAAGGTAATCAACTTAAATATATATATTTTCTTTCCTTTGGAACTTCAGTGTTTCTTCATGAAACTCTGTTTGGATTTGTTGATGTGATTGCACTTGTACTGCTTTTCTTAAAAACTTTTACAGCTCACCAATTTGTATGTTATTGTAAGGAGAAATCTGATAATGTAATAAAATTCTAAAAATCTGATCACTTTTTAAGTATATTAATCTAAGGATCTGTGAACTGAAATGCCCATACTCTCCAATAATGTCCTACAGTAGGCATAGTTATTACTAAAAACTTGGTGTTCTGTAGAAAAGTCAAGAAACTAGATGTAACACAAGACTTTTAGCTTGTCACCTGCTAAAAGTGATGCTTTGCAACGAATTTGTAAACAACTTTGATGTGTCTGTACATTACTTACATACTCTAGCTGCACTCCAGCATCACTGGTCTCTATTCATTCTTTCCATTTTGTAGTCAAGTGCTCCTGCTGCCAAGTGCTCTCCCAACTGTCTTGTCATGCTGTTACCTTTCCTGCTACATGTAGTGGCTGCCTTAACTCTTCAGTGGAGAAGGGAACAGTTAACCTTAGAGCAGCTTGGTGCTTCTGGACAATGATCCAAGGCACAATACACATTTACTGGTTGCTATAATAGATTCTGTTTGTTCTCTTCAGGGTGACTACTTAAGCACTGCATAACAAGGTGAACTATTTTCTTCGTATTACGTTAGAATCATCTTCATTCTGTAACACTAGTAACAATAAGTACCCAGAAAGCAACAAGATTTCTTTAGTCCCAAGTGCATTATTTGAACCAGAGAAGGTGGTCTAGGGTAAAATAGTAATCATTGATCCAGGATTTCTAAACTGTCTGGAGACCTTCAGCTGCTGTGGGAAAAAGGAAGAGTTCTCTTTCTGTAGTAGCTCTTTTCCTGTAGTATCTCTGCCAAGGTGGAAAAGTTAGCAATTTGCTGCATTTTTTATTGCTAGATAACTCGGTTAGTTCCTTGTGGGTATGTGCCCTGTATTCAGTATGCTTACTTAGTATCACTCCAAAGCTCAATGTTTAACAGAACTGCATTTCTCCCATCACTTATAAATCATGTCTTTAGGTTTGGGGTTTTGTTTTTTTTGGTTTTTTTTTGGTTTTTTTTGTTTGTTTGTTTGTTTTTTTAAATGCTATATTTCTTTGTTTTGGTGGAGTAGGTTGTGAGCTGATTCAAACACTATCAGATGCAGGTAGAGTCTGAACTGTGAAGAGACTGACCTTTGGCAATGGACAACACAAATGGTGAAAATTAAATTATCTTTAACTTTCTCAGTCTTATAAATTTTATGCTATTACTAGCAAAACAAATTAACATTCACTTTAAAAATATGACATTTATCCTGACAGTATCCTTTTAACTTGGTGTTTTACAACTTCTATTTGGTTTTGTCTGTATTGCTAGCAGGAAAAAAAAATTTTGTGATTTTTCTTTTGGGTGATTTTTGAGCAGTCACTTTAATGCGATACTTCTAATGGAAACTTATAAAGGAGCCTGAAATTAAAAATCTAAGCAATGTCCCTTCTTCAACATTTATGAGGTGCTTAAAATATTATTTGCTCTTATACAATGTAAAAATAAACTAAAAGGAGACAGGTTATAATTGCAAAGCCACTTATTTCTTTGAGGACAGTGTAATATCAAACTAGTTGAGGATGCAATAACTGGTGTATTGTGATATGGTGTCTCAGAAATGAATGTGTACTGCATACAGGATATAGAACGTTGGACATAGGCAAAAAGGGCTTGGAGCTCATCTCAGTCTGGCAGCAGATACAGGCCTGTGGTGGCAAGTGTTTACATAAAAGCCACAGACTCACTGGGCTCTGATTTTATCAGGAGGACAGAGGTGCATTCCTCTAAAAGAAGTTCCCCTTTGCTGCTGACAACAACAGGGAAGATATTATGAATTTTGCTTTGGCAGATTTTGTTCCTTGCCTCAGAAAAGGTCCCTAAATACTTGCCAGAGAGTATGGAATAAGACCAGACCCTTTATTTTCACCTCCTGCCCAGTGGAAGCCTCCTAGGACAGTCAAGTCATCCACTCACTCCAGGGACTCAGTGAGTGTTCATGGCCATATCTAACTCCTTTTACAGTAATTATTAGCTTTATTTATGTTGAATTCTGATCTGTGTTTTGATGTGTGATACAGTTATTGTATGATGAAGCTCTAGCAGCACTGTGAGGATCAATATGGCGAAACAATAGTATTAATTTTGAAAAGCTGTTATTCTTTCTCTAAAGCATTACGACTTTATCTCTGCCTTAGTGTTATTCATCTTATGGATAATTGAACAAAAGGTACAATAGAGACTTAAGGCTATTATTGTCAGTCTTGATAGAATACTCTTTGCATACATGGGCATTTATGAATAAGCCAAAAATCACTGCAGAATATTTGCTAACATAAAGTTGTGGTTGAAGAAAAGAAGTCAGAGAGTTGTGGTCAATGGGTCAGAGTCTAGTTGGAGGCCTGTATCTAGTGGAGTCCCTCAGGGGTCAGTAGTGGGGCCAGTACTGCTCAATATAGTCATCAGTGTCCTACATGAGGGAACAGGGTGCACTCTCACCAGGTTAGCTGATGAGACAAAACTGGGAGGAGTGGCTGACACACCAGAAGGCTGTGCTGCCATTCAGAGAGACTGAACAGGCTGGAGAAATGTAATGAAATACAACAAGGGCAAGTGGAGTCTTGCATCTGGGAAAGGATAACCCCATAGGCTGGGGACTGACCTGTTGGAGAGTAGCACAGAGGAAAGGGACCTGGGGTTCCTGGTGGACAGCAGGATGACCATGACCTAGCAGTGTGCCCTCGTGGCCAAGAAGACCAGTGGTATCTTGGGGTGTATTAGAAGGGGTGTGTTTAGTAGGTCGAGAGAGGTTCTCTTCCTCCTCTACTCTGCCCTGGTGAGACCACACCCGGAATATCGTGTTCAGTTCTGGGCCCCTCAGATCAAGTTGGACAGGGAACTGCTGGAGAGAGTCCAGCACAGAGCCACAAAGATGGGGAAGGGAGTGGAGCATCTCCCTTATGATGAAAGGCTGGGGGAGCTGGGGCTTTTTGGCTTGGAGCAGAGGAGACTGAGGGGTGACCCCATTCATGTTTATAAATATATAAAGGGCAAGTGTCAGGAGGGTGGAGCCAGGCTCTTCTCTGTGATCGTCAATGATAGGACAAGGGGCAATGGGTGCAAGCTGGAACATAAGAGGTTCTGCAGAAACATAGGGAAAAACTTCTTCACTGTGAGGGTGACAGAGCACTGGAACAGGCTGCCCAGGAGGGTTGTGGAGTCTCCTTCCCTGGAGACGTTTAAAACATGCCAGGATATGTTCCTGTGTGACCTGCTCTGGGTGGTCCTGCTCTAGCAGGGGGTTTGGACTAGATGATCTTTCAAGGTCCCTTCCAACCCCTAACATCCTGTGATTCTGTGACGTATGTAGAGGACTATAGACAAAATGCTTCTGAATATTTTGATGTACCATCTGTCATGATGAACCTATTTTCATTACAAACCAGGACAACCATAAAAAGGCAAGGTAAAGGCTAAAATATTTTGTAGTTTTCAGAGTAAAATACTTTTTAGGCTACCATACCTATCTGCACTCCTTTCCTTTCAAAACCTGAAATTGAATGAACACATTTTTCTTGATATTTGAATTACTGTTTTCACAATTGCTCCTTGGCATCCCAAGCTCCAGTCTGAAGCACATGTTTACCATAGAGTTATGAACCCATGAAACCAAGGGTTATAGTAAAACTGCTGATGCAATGTTAACCACAGCACTGTGAACAATTTCATTATAATTTTATTCATGATGAAAATCCTTTAAAAGAATTCCTGAGACATTGTAAAGATAGCAGATCAAAGACTGTGGGACAAGGCTATGAATTTAATGCTCTTTTAAGTTGCAGGAACACCATCTTAAATGATGACCTTTCTTATATTGTTTCCTGATAATTATATTTCCTAACCATTTGCCTTCTTGTATGTTTTGATGATAATTAAATTTCATCAGATTGTTGTCTTATATAATAAGATTTCTTGCAAGTCTTTACACTCCTTGCTTGATCATAATATCACAACACGTATGTCCGTAGTCCTTGCCCTTATGGGATATAAGAAAAAAACTTTATAGATGGTAACTTGGTTAACTTAAGGCATGTTGCCTTGATAGGAAAGACTATTTTAACAAGAGAGAAGCATATATATCATCCTGGATGGCATATTACCAAAACTTGACTGATCTTTTAATTTGTACAAGGGTGAAGCTACACGACAGGGAGGCAGTGATTTGTATTCTCAGCGCCTAAATACTAAAGGCTATCCTGTCCCATCACTCCCCTTTCTTAGTACTTCAGAATCATATTCATTACTTTATTAAAGTATAGAACTAATAACCTGTTTGGATTGTAGAATGTGGCACATGCTAATTATATGTTGTTGGGTTTTATCGGTTTCTGGAAGGCACATTATTATATTAATCAATCTGTACTAAATCCAAATAAGTACTCTAAAGACAAATAAAACTAAAATTAGAAAGAAAAGAAAAATGAGAACAGTGCCAGAATAGTTCTGGAGGGAACTGTGTAGTCAGTAAGGTGTTTGAGTGGAAGAAGGAAAGAAACATGAAGGGAAATGAGCCATAAAGGTGCAAATCTGTTTGATGTAGGTTGGGAGATTTTGCACATCATATTAATCATCTTTGAAATAAAACCAGAACTATCTTCCTTTAATTTTTCTCTGTCTCCTTTCCTGAAAGCACAGGTTCCAGGAAACTTCATTGATGACGGATTTGAGCTCTGTGTGATATAAATGATCAATCACAGGACTGATACAAAGCAGTCTTCTCAGTAATACCTCATTACCATTTCTGTCTACATGTTGCAACTATAATACAAGGGGCACTGATGATCAGAATGACACAAAACCATAAGTATGTAGAAAAAGGTACATATAAAATATAGGCAATTCACTTCTGCTTAGTGACTCTCCTCACAAATTTTAAAATTTTTCTCCTCAATTTATGCATAATTTCTCCAAAGACAATCTGTGCTTCTGCTTATGCTTCCCCTTACCAGGATCTTATTACTGAAATAGTAATATGTTAAAGTAAAACTTGGGCTGCTTTGTGCTTGTTTGTAGTTCATTAACCTACACAAAGGTATTTTATGTATCGATTGTTTAAGTTAATTTCAGTAGAAAAGCTTATTAATAGATTGCAGAAATAATAACAGTATTTTTTTCTGGATACACACATCTGTCAGCTATTCTTTGTATTGCTGCTTCAGAAATAGATTAATGAACTTAAAAGAAACCTTTTTTACTGCTGTGCCAAACCTTTACTGGTACAGTCAAGGCCACCATGAGCATAATGTGTTCATGCTTATTAGGAGCAAGATGGATCAAGATTAAGGCAACAGTAATCCTGTACTTACTTTGATGATGTTGTCCAAGGAAAAGAGGACAAAGTGCAGTCCAAAAAAAAAGACACAGACCTTCTGCATAAGCAGCTAAACATATGGAAGGATTGGTGACTGGCTGATGCTACTCTTATCACAGTTTCTCAGTCCTGTATGGCTTTTATAAATCCTTCCACAAGGTCTTTGATCGAGTTTATGGTTCCTTCTCATTTCCTTGAGCAGCACAGCTTGAACCAAGACCTTGCAACTGTGTCTACCCCATCTGAGCGGCTCTGTACCAGGTAATTGTTTTGAAAAACGTCAGTATTGTCTATTGGGCAGGTTTTGGAGAAAAAAGTTAGGATTTTGGGAGGAAATGGATCTCAGGAGAGAATGGGACAATCATGTGCCTTGGAGATGCAGGAAGAAGTTGAATAAATCTTAGGAACAGGACAACCAGGGAAAAGATCTCCCATAGACTGGGATCTAGCTGGTACCTCTGAAATATCTCAATAGCCACGTGGTGTCTCACTTATCTCAATCAATGCTTAAGGAAAATTAGGAAGCACAATCAGCAGAAACTACATGGGATGGCAGAGATCTTAGAAAGGAGATGAAAAAATAAATGAGTAAGAGATACAAGCAAGGAAAAATGAAAACCAGAAACAGAGATGTAGAGAAAGAATATCACTAATGAGCCGTGAGAATAAAATTAATAAATGCAATGACAATAAACAGAAAGGAATAGGTCTCTGAAGAAGGTCAGAGATTCAAGCAGGTGTGAGAATCCTATTTACATTTTGAAAAAAAAATTTCTTTGTATGCTTGAGACCCAAGTTGTCCATGCAGGTAAGGAAATTGCAGACTCAAGAGTGTGTTTATATGATAACAACTGATTTGCACACAGTAACAGCCATTCTGAACACATACCAGGTGGCATACACTTGTGATTATAGGCCATATTTTACCTAGATGACTACCTGTATGATGCACTCACTCTTTGATTTTCTGAACACTTTCTTCTTGTGCAGGAGGAAATTGTTTCATGCATCATGTTTTACATCTGTGTTATACAAATCTCCTTCCGCTAGATAGAATTATTGTCATTTTTTTTGAAAACAGAGATGGATCAAGGTGAATAAGGGAAATTGAAGTAAAAACAAAAGTGATTTGAGGATAGCTTTCCCTATTTAGGCATCTTTGTGCTTATTCAGTGTCATTTTATTTGTTGAAGAAGCATCTGCCCTTAAACATGCCAGTCTTCTTGCTCCTCATAGGCAGAAATTCCACTCCTTAATTTATACCACTGAACTCAGTAACACCCTCCAGTTTACAGTGGTTCCAGACATGCTGCCTTTCAACACCATCTCACATTTAAATGTGGATTATTATGTTAGTTTGCATTATGTATGTTTCTATAGATTATAACAGATGTGACCAGAGACAAAAAACGTACTAAGGTATGAAACACTAATAGGCTCATTTAAACAGTGACAACAAAAATCTCAAAACAAAGTAAAACAAAGGCAGTAACATGAAGGAAAAGTAAGTAAGAGAAGACAAGAATAAGAGAATTTTAGGTCATCTAGGTTCATAGAGTTGCTGTTTTTTTGATCTCAGATTGCAAGGTATGTTTTATTCTGTCTTTTAACTATAATCATGAAGGAATGTGAATGAAGTCAGAACCATAGACAATTTAGTGATTTGTACTTTCAAAGATCCCTACAGTGTTCTTCATGCACTCTTACAATTGTTTACTTTTTCTTGTAAAAAATCTTACAGAAAATATTTTGAGTAATTTTTGAATACTGTAATATTTCAGTAAGAAACCATGCACTTCAGAAGCAGATAAGATAAAAGGAAATGAAAGTTCATGAACACTGAAAATATTTACAGTGGATGAGTTATCAAGTTATTTCATCTGATATTTCTCTATTGATGTGATGTATTAAGCAAATTCACTTTGTTCAGTGTCTCAAATGTCTCATTTTCAGTGTATGATAAGGAGTTATATTTTATTTTTGTGAAATAAATCACAATATAATTTTCCATTTTCTACTTTTTCCCATCACATGGTCCATAGTTTTATACTCTCCTGTCTCCTTTCTCCTGCAACACTAACTACCCCCTGAGAAGCCCAAATGAAAACATACAACCAAAAAACCTCAACCTGTTCGTAAATGAGTTTGTTGTACGAACTGATAATTTTAATATATTCCAGTAATTGAAATAATTATACTTGCTTGGATTTAAAAATAAAATTAAGTGGCAATACCTTTGACAAGGATCAAGTTGAAAGTATCAAATGAATCAGACATGAGAAAAGTATGTAGTTATAACTTGTCATCACTATCCCTGTGTCAATGTAGGAATGTTTCTTAAAGTATGTATTAAATGATAAATCCTGTTTAGCTCTAATAATTTTAGTAGTGTAATTCCCACTCCTTCTCTTCAGGGATAACAGCATAGCACATGAAATCTCTTAGGACCCAGTTCTGCCAATCTTACCCTGAACGGTGACTTAATCCACCATAATCCCACAGGAATCATTTTAAGGATTTGCAGAGGAAGATATTACTGAAAACGAAAAATCTGTCCTATGCAAATGAGTTGTGATTGCAGTTTTTAACTTTCTAAACAGTTTGTTGCTTCAATGTATACTCTCTTAATTCAGAACATATTGGGGGAAGAGGAGGAAGACAGTATATTAACCTCAATTATTTACAAATCTCTGTAGTTTTCACTTTAGCAGATTGTTGCTAATCAAGGTTATGCGTAATTTATGCCATTGCTCTCACCTGCTTATAGCTTTGTCAAACATTTCACTTCTCTGATTAAGATTTATTTTTTCAGTGTGTGGAAATGTGAAGGAAAAAGAAAAATCTCAGTCATTTCCAAGAGAGTGAAAAAATAAGAGAACTTTTATTTGCCTTGTTTATTCCTTAAAGACATCATTGAAGAATCGCCAGCATTTGGATCAGGCCATGTGTTGATTATCAGCAGATTCTGTCTGCCAGCCTATCCAGAGCAGACTGATTTGAAATCTTAAAACCTCAAACCTCTAGAGTCCCCGAGCAGTAAATTTCAGTACAGTAGTAGGGGTTTCCTGGTGGTGTACTATGCAGGTGTAAAGCTAATTCTTCCACAGAGCACAGTGCAACTTGAGTATAAATACTTGTAAGTTTTGATTTAGGGGAATACTTGTTGGATTAGAAGCAGGAGACTGAAGCTGGATACAAGATAAAATTAGACTTGCATTTCTGCCTTATACTAGTCATCGTTCTTTAATGTGAGGAGGTAGGCAAGTAACACTCTCCCATTTTATAAATTTTTGGTTCTAGCAGAAAGCCATTTTTGGCACTATAGGAGTAAAGCCCTACTTAGAATGTAGTAGAGACATTCCTCATTTTTTTTAGCTACAGTACCTTTGAAATGAAGATACTTGTTCAGCGTCTTGTAGAGTATCCATTAATTATATTTCTTTGCAGAGTGAAATACAATTCATTGACAAAATTTTGCTTTCTAGTTAAGTTTCTACTTTTAGAACAACAATACATTTGATGTAAAGAAGCAAGAAATCCTCAGGTAATGACCCTACTTCACTGGTTAAATTATAGAACACATTTTCACTTCTATTTCATAAATACCAGACAGAATGGAAAAAAAGACATTAAAAGATCAACAGAGACAGAAAAGCAAGTAATGACTTTTTAATATTTTTTTTTATTTCTTTTTATGATGTTGTGAAGTTCTCTGGGCTTCCTGGAGGAAACAAGTGTGTTAGATGTCCATTCAGTACAGCTGACATTTTGGTTCCAAAAGCCACACAACCTATTTTCTTCGTTCAGGCTTGAGTCCTTGCTTTTAGTTTTCCTAAGTACAGTGTCTAACTAATTCTAAAATTCCACAATGATTTGTAGCTCATGTTCATCTCTCTCCATAGAAATGTGTTCAGAATTACATTTTACCAATGTATGCATTCTTGTATTGCCCCACTCCAGTATGAGGCTTTCCCAGGTAGCCCCATAGAATTTACATCTCTGCCATAGCAGAGATCATCATCTTGCCTTAAATATGAAACTTGATCAGAAAAAAAATGGCTATTCTTATTTCCAGTACTTGAATTTCTAGACCACCATAGTTTAATTTTTCATTTCAGAGGTTTACTTGTCAAAGCCTTAATATCCACGAACCAAATCCTACATTATTTCCTCACAACCAATAACAACTGAAGTCATTAGTGGCCGAGAGAGTAGCAGACTGAAAAGAAAGACCAGAAGGCCAATAAGTAAAAGTTTAAGAATAATCATGAAAAAAACCAGCCTAACTGCCTGTGAGAAATTATTAGAATGGAGCTCAGAATCTGACCTTCTCATTCCACCACATTAAGAGTGCTTAGTATGGATATTTGGCTGCAGAACTGGAAGAATTAAGTTAAAGGCAGTCCTGTGCCTCCATTTCCAGAGTGCTAAAGCACTGCCATGATGGCTTTAACTGTTTCTTCCTTCCTATAAATTATATTTTCAGTCTTACAGCCTTCAAAATAGGTTTTTATTAAATTAAATCACTTTAAATGAAATCATGTGTGTTGTTTTGAAGATCTTTGATTTAATTATACATTTATATATATATAAAAGATTACTTTTATGCCATCTTTTAAAGGAATTAGTTGCTTCGACCATACCTTGGTCATTTCACATACTTATTTTCTCTCTCAGGGCATCCAGACTTCAGGCAGATCCTGCAGCATTCATCCAAACAAAGGGAGGAGTAAAAGTAACCAATTGTTACTGAATCAGATTGGGTGGATGGAGAGGTGGGGGCAAGAAAAATAAAAGAAACTGTGTTTCTGAATAACCCTTTCAGTTGTGGGTTTGTTTTTCCCCAAAATATATCTTGGGCCCAGATGACAACCTGTTTAAATACTGTCATCCAGACTTAATTAAATGAAAACTTGCTCGTGTAGGTTTTCTACAACTGTAATGATCCAAAGCCATAAGAAAGGCAGATTTGTGGGTAGATATAATGCCTTTAATTAGATATGCTTTGCAAGTGATTAATTAGTTGGCACATGGGTAATAACATTAAAAGCAAGGGCTCACCTTGTGACCTATTGTGCTTCCAAGGAGCAGTAGTTTCAGATTTATTGAAGCTAATATGTAACCACCAGATTTTGGTACTGTCATACTTGGTGGCAACAGAAAGTTTTTCCTTGACATATCCATGGTGAGATGTAGGTCCACCTTAACACTAGCTGTGCTGGGTGGGTTTTTTGTGGCTTTTTTTTTTTTTTCCTCTGAGGTGAGTGCCTGTCTTGCATTCAGATAACTGATGGAGCAAACTGAGATCAACAAGACTTTATTTTGCTTAATGGTTCACTTTTGCTGGATCAGTGTCCATCCAAAAGTCAATGTGATTATTGCATTTTCTGCTAGCGAGCCACCTAATTACCCCAACTCTGTCTATATAGTTTGCTATCTACCACTGAAAAAGATCAGTCATTGCTGTTGTTGATTTTATTTCAGATCTCACAGAGCTGAGAATTTTCCTAGTATCCATCCGTTGTAGATACATGAAAAAATGTTTTCATTTGAAGTGAAGGGGGGAGAAAATAAAGCTTCTAACTGTTATCAGGAGATGTTAAAAATATTGAAATTTATTTTTAAATATTATAAATAAAAGATAACTAAACAAAGAAACATTATACAATTGAAATGTAAAGATTTTTTAATGCTTGCATGACGATTTGATCAATTAAATTGTTCATCAGTTGTGGGCTTCATTCGGTAACAGGGTGAGCTGTCCCTGCTGCTGTAAAGAAAAAAAATTAATTAAACTACCTCCACTTTTACATGTGAAAGGTGCCCAGGAGCAAATAAGTTGCAACGATGTAGTTATTAACTCCTTTCTGATCCAGTTACTTCCTTTATAATATATTGTATATATAAAAAAAACCCCACAACCCATAAATTAAAAGAATTTAAATGAGATTTCCAAAGTCAAGAATGTGGAAGTTAAGAAATAATAGAGGTGAACCTTAATTTTTGTTCTGTTTGCTTGAATGAGCTTGAATGTGTTGGGATCCTGTGGAAATGCTCATTAGGTGGAAACTTACTACCCTGTGCTGCAGAGCTTTTATAATGTAGATTTTTAAGTCAATTTCTTTTTATTCTTTCCAGAAAAAAAAAAAAATAGATCCCAAACCAGCAAACTTTTCCTATGTGTAATTGAAACATCTCCTTACTCTCCACACCACATTACCTTTCATATATACAACAGCAATATGACATCTACCATTACAGTATCTGAACCAAATGACCATCCTAGCAACAAAAAGATGATCAGAACAAAGTTTCCATCTGCCTTATTTTTTTTTTCTCTGATCCAAGATTTAGAGGAATTCCAGCTTCCCAAAATCCAGATCCAAACTGGCTGAGACATACGATGTTTGGAAAGAGCACGTTGTTCATTTTCCACCTTGCTACCTTCCCTCTCAGTTTCTATTTTATTAGGCATTGATACTGTTTTATTGGAAATGCAAATTGATTCCCTAAACTAGGTAGTATTTTGTGTTGCTTGGCACACAGGTAGCTTCTTCTGTTGGTAGAGGGACCAGGAGAAAAAGATGGCAATTTAACTGCCTGTGTCTTAGCAGAAGCTCATAACATCATGGAAGAAAAAGCATCTCTGTAACAGAGGATCTTCATGCAAAACGGAGACGACTTTCACAGTAGATATGTGAGGTGAGGGTCTAAATAGAAGGCTCATGGTTAGTTCTCCAAACAACACTGCAGTAAACTGAGGAAGTTGTTACTGTGTTCTTTTTCGTTACGTTCTAGAAAGAACTGGCAAAGTGAACTCCATCATTTGGGCTGAAAAAGAGAGGAAAAAAAGGCACAGCCACTGTTATGGTATTAAATAAGAAGAAAAGATACATCTTTTATTCATATTCTTACTGGTAGATATATCTGAAAACATTTCTTTCATTTCTCTGGAGTGCTTCTTAGAAGTAGAATTCTTAGTTCATACCAACAAAGAGACTTTTAGATTATTTTAATTTCTTCACTTTTACCCTATTTACCTATATTAGATGTAGACTTGGGAAAGTAGAGGGTAGGAAAGCTGAGACTGCCTGTCATATGTATCTAAGTTAGATACCTTAATTAACAACACTAATTTCTTGTAATGTTGATGGGGCTTTCAGGTAATTCCAGCTGTGGCTCACCATTAACAATTTTTGGTGTCTCTTTCATCCTATGAATCTCTGTCCCACCTCAGCAACCCTTTCCTGCCCCTGCAGCAGTTCTGTTATGGAATGTGTGTTTGTGCTGCAGTGCAGAGATCAATGTTGGGAAGATGACTCATTTGAAATTAAAAGTGAGGGGGGAAAAAAAAAAAAAAGAAAGAATAAAAAAAAAGAACAGAGGGGACTTTACTCAAGTAAGTAGATTAGAGTAAGGGACATCTATTTAAACTAGGATTCAGTGTAAATGTACCTTTTTCAGGCACCTAGGCTATATCTGGAGAACTCTGAATTCCTAGATTTGTAAAGTTAAAATGTGTCAATACCATGATAAGCTTGTATTAGCATTCACTTATTATATACTTCATTGTTCTTCCTGATAGTACTTCTAGAGGCTCAGTAAAAATTACAAGTTTTTTACACACAGATATTTTGAATGATTTGTATTTTCACTAATTCCCAATATGATATAATGCCTGCAATTTCATTTCAGAAATTAAGAATTGGGAATTTGTCTTCTTAAACTAAGATCAACTTTGTTTAGTGCTACATCTTTAACCTCCCTAAATACTGCTTTGTAAAAGTTCAGAAAATGCTAATTTATAAAACCTCTGGTTAGGAAAAGCTATTTTCCATTACATTTCAAGTTTATTACATTAGTTTACATCACTGATTTTTAAATTAATTCTTCTTAATTGTAAAAGATACGGTACACTAATTCTTATCTATTCATTAACTGGCAACACTAAAATTTTCAGTGTCTGGTGTATAGTTTATTCTGTGTGATAATGGTATGATGTGAATATTCCTTTTCTGTAAGAATGTTTTATTGAATGGTCTGTTAAATTGTCTTGCGTCTGTTTAATTCATATGTGTTGAGAATGTTTAAAGTGTACTATTTGTGATTTTTCATGTTACTTCTATGCCAACACAACCAACATAACAAACGTGATTTTCCCTGACCTTTAAACACTCTCGTTTTTGTACTCTAATTTTATTGCTACTTAAAAAAAAAAAGCATAATTCTTAAATGGCTGCTTTAAGCAACTCAGAAATTTATATGAACAATAAAGTATTATGAGGAATGATAATAAGGCATATCATATCTTCTTCATTATTATTAACCAAAATTATGTTGTACAAGGAAGCAAAAATAGTAAAGAAAATATTACTGTACATGCTAGAAAAGAAATTGAGATTAGCAATTTGGAATGCTAAATGACTTTACCAGTTTATCACTGTTTACCTGAGGAAAGAGATTAGAATATTTATCATTCCAAACACCACTGAAGCTGTGTTTCGTTTAATGAATCGTTGCATTCTGAATAGAGAGTTATATTCAAGCACTATCACTGAAAATCTAATCTAGTTTTAGAAATATCCATTTCAAGTGCATATATTTTTATCTATCTTGATACTTTATTGAGCAACTTTCTGTAACTTCCTGAATGCTGAGAGCTTGAACTCAGCGGTTAATATATTGCAAACAAAAATGTACAGCTACAGAGAAGGAAAGGGTTTAAAGGAAGGCAGTTCAGCATGTTTGTTACTATAATTTTCAATATGCTTATTGCTATAATGCATGCATATTCTGTTCAAACTATTTTTGAAAAAAATATTAAAAAGGGTAGTAAAAGAGCCCTAGCATTTTCTAGATTGTAGTCTCGACAGTGCAGTTGGCCCTGTAAAACCAAACTCTACTCAAAGAATAGCTCCTCATGAAATGGACTTAAGTTTTGAAATTATATATTCTTCTCTGGAGCTTCTTTGGCAGCATGAAACTGTACCTCTCAAAAATAATCTACTCTGTGTCGAAGCAACAAACTAATAAAAGCAAATAAAAGTATGACTAGGTCTGTTTATGAAGGCATATGGCAACCCTTATTTTTTTAATTTAACAAAACTTACTATGAGGTTCATATATAAATAAAAACTTAATTTGAGGAAATATGAACAGCTGTGCAGAAATAAAACCTGGAACAGTTTATATTTATAAAATCTGATAAAGTATTATCTATATTGAAAATGTGGAAATGGGAACTATAACACTGCCTCCCTTCATGATTCATATACTTTTATATGTTCCTGAATAAATGATGAGTGTATCTCTTCTAATAACTGCTCACCTATTAATAAAACAGATCTGCTGTGCAAGTTGAAATTAGGAGAATTTATTTTCTATCACACTAAATCTTTTTGCACTTTTCAGTTAAATTAGTGATGTATACTGGCAATTGAATACTGGAATAAAAGCTAGATAAGCAAAAGCTAGAAAATAAAAAGACTGCTGAGATTAAATACGACAAAAGTTGCGGTTTATGTTTTTGTCCACCTGTGATAAGGTGATGATTTTGTTTAATGAACAAGTAAAACCTGCATACCAGATTGTGCATATGCCAGCATAAATGATGTCTTCACTACTCTGATTCATAGCATTTTCAGCTCACGGTTCTGCAGGCTGACTTGCTTACCAAATGCCAATGGCTGGTCAGGCAAAGGGGAGCATGCCAGAGGAATAAGGCGGTCCAGTGAAATTTCATGCTTACAAGCTGTATTTGAAGGTTTGTATGTGCTTCACAGACCTTGCTAAAACTTCACCACCATTAATGTCTGGTCTTGAAACAAATGTAAAAATCAGTAACCATGATGCTCCCAAGAAATTTACAGAAATACTTCACATCAATCAGGTTTATTTCAGTTTACTTGAAAAGAAAAAAAAAAAAAAAAGTAGAGCTTTGAGATTTGTTGCAATTAAGCCACATAGAAGCCAGCATAAACAATTGTGTATTAAAATATTTCATTTAGTAGAAGAGACTTGACTTTGGGTATGGAAGTGACAGTTCAATGTTGTTGGTACATTAGGAATGCTGGATGAATCTTGGATATTCTAACAATTTGGAGTTTAGAGGCTCAACAATTTCTGTTATCTAAATAAGAAATTGGGGCAGACCTGTGCTTTAGAATATGATATTTTGTAGATTCTTGGGGGGGGGTGTGTATATATATATGTATATATGTCTCACTACTTTTTCTTAACTTGTATCTGAAAGTGGTTTAATGATTATTTGAGTGGGGAGACCTAAAGTGAATGTATTGTCTTGTTTATAAAGTTGACCAAATTGTATTTTGTCTGAATGGAAAATGAGTTAAGCTCTTATCCTACAGGCAGAGTCTGAGCTCATTTTAGAGCCATCTACTTCCAGGGACAGTGCAAAGCAGTGGGAAACTTCCTATGTTTTCAAGAGCTGTCCTTTTTAATTATATGATAAAGATAAATCTAAGAGAATCACACAGAGTAATTAGGATCAAGTATATATTATATATATACTTATACATTGCAGAATTTATAACCAGAAGACAATGGTTCCCTGGGAGGAAAGCATTTAGCATGGAAATATTGACCACTACAGAATTACTAGGAGAGAAAAGTGTCAGTGAAAAAAAAGTGTGGAAAATAAATGGATAATGAGTAGAATTTAGAAACAATTATTCCTGTAAAAATTTGCTTTGTTTTTAATACACAATCTATAAAGAAAAATATTCTCATTAGTTTCTCTATAACAGTCACAGGTCTGGTTTACAATATTTTGGAAAATAAATTCAAGTTTTCATATTTAGTACAATAGTATACTGGAACAAGGGATTCACTCATATATTCTTAGGTTATTGATATTGCAAAATGTAGTAGAGCTCATAATGGACAGGAGGATATCAAGCATATATGTTATCCAGCATCTTAATTCAGCTTGCGTTTTATCTAAGTCAGTTTGCTCATCACTTCATACTTCTTTTAATAGGGTTTTATTATATCAACTCACTGCTTATTGGGAGTACTTGCTCTAACAGAAAAAGGTCAAATATTAATAATGCAGGTAGAATTCATGGGCTGCAAGAAATTAAAAAGAGATTTTTTTCTTTGCTCTACAGCAGAGGTAATCTCATCTGTAATGGAAGAGGTTGAAGTGGTTCATGTTCTTTGGAGTTACAAGTTCATTACCTGCCCCATTCAACATGTGCTCCTTGATATCTCACCTTAGAATTCATTGTCAGTTAAGCTTCACAATATCTGACTACCAAACCCAGGCATCCAGCACATGCCTGGTGACAAAACAACACCTTTTCCTTTTCAGTGAAAAGGGTCCATCAGCCGCTATCACTCATAGGCATTCCCAGATACATACAGTAAATTGCCAGGTCTGCCCTTTCCAGGATCTTCATCTAAACTCTCTCACTATTTTTAATAACGTGAAATTAGAGGCCAATAGCTAAACTAAAATTTAATATGAAACTTGACTCCATATTATATTTAGCTACAGTGATATTGGAAAAGAGAGGCTACAAAAGAAAATTGAGCTCTGGCTGAGCTCTGCTGTGTGCCTACCTATGGCACATCTCCTGATGAAGTGATAGGTAACCTTGTCATTTTAGTATATGAGACATGTTCCCGATATTCTGAGATATTCTGATTCTTTAAAATAAGCTACAGATCTGCAAGTGGCTGCTACAGAAGCTCAGAAGTAGCAGGACCAAGCAAACCACATCTCTGCTCTGTTATTTGGTGCATATTACCATTCTTCACCTTCACCTCATTCAGTCTGATAGAGACTCCCTAATTCTTGTGACCCAGTTTAAGCATCTATTGAAGAACAAACTAAGCTCTAGCAACTATCACAGATATGTCTACAATGTAATATGGTCATAATTTCTCAGATGAAGCATTTTCAAAATGATGAAAAAAAAAAATTAAAAAAAGAATTTTTTTTCATCAGAATAGGGTGAGCCAATACTTTCCCAGAAAGACTAATTTAGACAAACTCAAAGAAAAGGGTTTAATTCACATGCTAGCTAAGGGCAGTAAGTTTCTGACAGCAGAAACTTGAAAGCTGCATGTGGTACAGACAAGCAGTAACATTACCAGGTTGTCTGGTCCTTAATGGAAATGCAAAATGAGTTTGCAGACACACTGCCTCCTTTCTGCCTGAAGGGTAATTTGTAAAGGAACCACAACAAGCAATAAGTAGTCTGAGAAAAATGCACAAAAATCCTAAAAAATTATTTTAAACTGTGACTAGATAAAGAATGAAAAGTCTGTGGGAGACACTTTGTCAAATATTTAAGGAGTGGTAATATAACTGAATGCATCTCCTGAAGTCAGCAACATTGTGTGATTCCTGATGAATTAATATGTTATTGCTGATCATTGTGTGCCATAAAGAACTGCTTCTTTATTAAATATAGACATCACCTGAAGTTGCTTAAATGCAGTATAATTTGGGTAGGAAAAAACTGATTTTGAAATATAATGTAAAAAAACTTGACAGAATAGCACTCAGTATGTTTACAGAACTATAAGCCAGTTGATCAACTTCAAGCTAGACTTCTGAAAGTACTGAAAATATGCTAGGAAGGATACATGCTTGATTTCAAGATTTTCTTAGGGAATATCTGATGACACAGGTAATCAAAATAAAAATGGGAAGCTATGACTAAATAAAACTCACTATCTGAGAAAATTAATTGTTGTTTAGTTCTCTAAGGTACTGCCTGCAATACAGAATATCTATATTGCAAATAAACTAGATTATTTTGTAATCTATAGATATAAATAAGCATTTTGGAGAATGACTCATCTGACTTATTTAATATCTTAAGAGAAAGACAAAATTTTAGCACATTACTTGGAAAGAAACATCTATAATTCCTACATATTGTGTCATATGGGGAAAATTACTTATACCCTTAGTATAGGTAATCCTGAAAAATACTGCATACATCACTACTTGCCATTTAATATTTTTGTAAAATGTACTGTGTGTTACTACTGTAAATATTCTAGCAAAGTATAGGTTTGTTAGGATAAGTTGTTAAAATACCACTGTTTACAATTACCTTGGATTTATATTTCTTTTCAGTTCACCCTAATGCATCAGTGCCTTTTGTGGAAAATGTTTCCCTTACAGAACCATTCAGCTATGCCTCATTCAGCTGTAATGCCAGCGTCTCTGACCTGAATGAGAGAGATCAAGGATTAAAGTAGTCACACCACCATTGATCTGTTGATTACAAAGTATGTTTCTCACATGCACAGCTCCCCAAACTGTCCTAATAAAAAGGACTAAATGATGGATCATATTCAATTAATTCATTCAATATTAATTAATTTAAAAGGAAATGTTATGGTTGATCTTTGATTGTAGCTGTACTGTATCCAGTGTTGCAGAAAAGCTCCTGAAGATGTTGTCCATGAAAGTTGTTATTGAACATCCACATTCTTCCACTCAGTGGACTGATAAAATTCAAAGAGGTGGTAAAGACAGGAGGGCAACCAATGACTGGACATTATGGCATCACCTAAACTTTTGCAAATCCAGATAGAAACAATATCAGCTTCAGCCTCAGAGAAAACTACGCCTAGTTCTTTGATGGTCTGTGCTTCTGTTATCATAGCTGCAGATATGTTTAAAGGCTGCTCACTTGGAATTGTATCACAGCTGAAAGCTGCCATTTTGTCAGTTTTGTCTGTAACTGAACTATTTGAAAGACTTCATTGCAGATGGCCCAATTTTCGGGTCAATGCCAAAATAGAGTGAAAGATAAATTAATTTCCGATTATTAATAAAATTAATGGATGGAACACTTCTAACAAATGATTTTTAAGAAAATAGTGCCATTGAGGTTATACATTTATAAATGCCTCGTTTACCTATAGTTCACTCAAAATATAATTATATAAATATTACAGATTTATTCAGATGTAAGTACTATTTCAGAATTGAAGATATAATTTTGACTTTATTTTCCCCAAAGCTAAATTATTACTGCACTCTCCTTCTTCAGTAGGAGGCAGTTTGTTTAATGATTAAGATTATATATAAGTTAAAACATTTAATCTATTTGAAGGAAGTTTTTATGCATGACTTTTGACCCAAGAATAAACTTACTACTTTAAGGAAAATAGATGTAACTGATATTTTTCCAAAGGCTGTTAACTGGAAATATGCTTTCACTCTATTTAAATGCCTGAAGGTGAATTTAATTTTATGATGGAGGAAATAGCAAAAGTGACAGAAATAAAATCATATATTTTCTTCAATAAAGCCAGAAATATTTGCATCACATGCAACCATACAGGCCTTCGAATCCATTTTGCTGAACATGAACCAGTTAGCTGGAGTTTTGTTTTGTTTTTTTTTTTTTAAGGTATTTGACAGGATGTTGTGTATTCCAAATGTATGTTCATACAGATTATGCCAGAATGACACTTTTAAATATTAATTAGCTGTTCAAACATGTTGTGTATCAAAGCACATCTGGTCTGTGGTAAAATGTGAAAAGAAATGGCACCTCACCTTTTAAGATAGGTTGATAGAGTCACATAGATCAGCTTGTTTCTATCTCCACTCTGGGAGTTCCATCAGCATCTCACTTTTTATGACATAATTTGCATTTTAGAAGACATCATAACATATGCTGACATGCCAAAATTTTCTCAACAAACATTTGTTATTTAAGTGGTGGAATAGAGCTTCAGGACTAGAATATCTGGAAGGTTTTTCTTCCTGTCCCCAGGAGGTTTAAGCTGGTATCCCTCCTGAGGGTTTGACAGTTCTCAAGCTATGGACTACACAGGCACATGGTGTCTTTCTGTTAAAGTCATGCTATTGGACAGCCATCAGTGTTAGGCAGAAGGGGCAAAAGTGAAATTAAGAAACAGAATTCTGGATAGTTCAACTGGACAAAGTAAGTGTTCCCACAGGAGAAGGAATAGCTGGGGTTTTCTGTGCCCACAACGACCCCTTGTCTTGTTCATCCAAAAGCTCCCCGGTGCAGCACACAAAAGCTGATGTGGACAGCTTTGTTGTAGATCAGATGAACCACATACCCATTGTCTGAGGGCTGAGGTAAAGGTGAACTTTTGGACTCTAGTCTACTGGATTTTACAGAAACCCATTTCCAATTTATATACCATGATATTTAAGTCCCTTAGAACCAAAACAATCCCCATAATCCTGTCACTTCCTTGGCTAAGTTTCAGAACACATAAAGGTTTTACTCTTAAGTGAGTAAGATTTTCAAGTAAAGTGGAATTCCATTTTTGCAGTAATTTTTCAGCTCTGGAAATCCTCATACAATATGGACATAGAAATTGTATAAAACACCCTCCAGTGTGATATGATACTAGCAGATATATTCAGATAATCCCCTTATTATCTAAGAATCAAAATTAGGTGCTGAGATACTAGAAATAAAATACTGCCTTTAAAGAAATCTTTCTTTTTTAATTGATATTATTTAATATGGAATGCTAGGGAATTAATACAAATTATTCTAAACATCATGGAGATTGTACCTCATAGTAATAGCTGGAAACAGAGATAGCAAGAATGTTAGTATCAAAGATAAAAATGAAAGAACAATACATTCCTTTACAGAATTCAGCAATAATAACACATACCAGAAATACTTCAGAACCTCTTAGCTAATTTGCTACTACATTAATATCCTGTCCAACATTAGAAAATAGAATATTTAAATAATTCTATATTTTATCTGATTGTAGTGAATTTTATGTATAATGTTAAGGTTTGTGCCCAAACTTTATTAAAACAGATTTTTTGCTATCACTGAAATGTATTTTTCTGTTTCTTGAGTGAATTAAAGTTCTGCTAAAGTAAACACTGATGTGCAGCTTTAAAAATTCTTCTGCTTGTGAAAGCTGAACAACGATACTTGTGAAGAGCAACCTGAAGTTTGCACAGATTCCTGTGCAATGTCTTTCTTCAAGGAAATATTTCATGTATGATGCAAAACAAATGGCTACCTAACTGAAGAAATAATTCCCCAAACCTTTGAAAATGTTGTTCTGATTAAATTTCTTTCATTATAGCTCCCTCCTCCTTCTCTATAATATTCCGTTTTTCTTTTCAATGAATTCTAAGGAAGATTAGACCCCTGCCCACCATGTATATGCAAAGACCCCCATATAAGATGCATAGTACTAATTTACGTTTTTCTTCTTCGGGCCTTCCTGTCTGCAAGGTTTTTTCCTGAAGTATCTAACCTCACCATTCTTTCTGCTTGTGAAAAGTACTGCACTGAGTAGTGAAAAACAGTAGTTCTGTCTATCTAAAAGGTTTTGACAAAGGCAACATATTTCGGAGGGATATAATATCGTAGAAGTGATTCTTCTCTTAAACATTAAAAAGATGTTTGGAACAGTAGCAGTTTCTGACCTGAGGTGAAATCTATGGAAGCTTGTAATGACAATGAGTTAATTACTCAATAGCCCAGTAGTTTTATTAACTGTATGTATCTTGTGTCACATATGCTTACATATAGAAAGATTAAGTCATACTCAGTCTAACAAATCACAATTACGTTAATATTATAAGTTGTGTCTGAGAAAAGATTTTCCTGGTTAGAAAATTGAACATACTGCAGTACAGCTGAGTATAAAAGCTACTTATAGTTTTGGTACTATATGGATGTTCTTTAATTCAATACTCGCTGTTCTCAATGGCATTACATCACTCCTTTTACTTTTTTGAAAACAGATTTAGAGACTGTTATTTTACTCTTTTTCCTTTCCTTTCCTTTCCTTTCTTTTCCTTTCCTTTCCTTTTCTTTCCTTTCCTTTCCTTTCCTTCCCTTTCCTTTCCTTTCCTTTCCTTCCCTTTCCTTTCCTTTCCTTTCCTTCCCTTTCCTTTCCTTTCCTTTCCTCTTTGCTTTTCTCTTATTTGCTTTGCTTTGCTTTTTGCTTTTTTTGTTTTTTTTTTTTTTAATTGAATAAGCTCCTTTTTCAAAGAGTAAGTTATTCTTAGGGCATTTTCTAAATGGATATAAATTGCATTTACAGTGTGACACTCAGATGATTCATATGACATTTTCTGCTTATGTTAACTAAATGTTTGGAAAGGGGTGTTCCTGGTGAGAAAAGTGGAAGAAAAACCCATTTATACCACCAGACAGAACTCCAGAGGTCATTTTACTGCTTAGAAACTGAATAGTGTGAGTTTTTTTTAAGGTATTAGTATTTTTTTCTTTTCCTGCAAGGAATAATGTTTTGAGGTCTTGTAGTAATGTTAGAAGAATTTTTGACTCCTAATATGCTGAATGTTTCAAAATCAGTTTAGGTACCTCTTGAAGAAAAATATTTAATGTTCCAGATTATTTGCCACTTATCTTGGGGGTAGTGATTGTTCGTTTTTTTGTTTGTTTTTCCCCCTCAGATGCTTGGTTTGAAGAATTATGGTTGAAATGTGTATTTTTTCTTCTCACTTTTTTCTTCTACTCAAGTAACTAACTTGCAATATATCACAGCTGTCATGATAATGAGAGAAAACATCATGATGCAGCATAACGTAGTCAATTCAATTATATAGAAGATGCAATGAAATTATTTTTGATAGAAATGCACCTGCTGAGACTGTCTGCTAGGCTAGTCCACAATTAGATACTGTGCAAAAAGTTATTAAAAAGTTCATTTAGACAATTTACCTCTGAAGTGTGGCAGGAGAATATTTCCCTGAAGAAAGGGTCAAAACCCTGGAGAAAAGTTTTTTTCGAAAGTAAAGGTAGATTATGCAGCCTTGTCCTATTAAAGGTAAAGACACACACTGTTTTTAAAAACAAAAAAAAGTAAATCAAAGGTCTTGTCTGGTTTCAGTTGGCACAGAACTGATACATATTTGGATATATTTTTTTAATATATATATCTCTATTTTTATTATTATTA
>NW_008612749.1:0-28112 GCF_000691845.1 Merops nubicus
CTGGACATGAGGCAGCAGTGTGCCTAGGTGGCCAAGAAGGACATGGAAGTGCTGGAGTGGGTCCAGAGAAGGGCAATGAGGCTGGTTAGAGGTCTGGAAAACATGCCTTGTGAGGACCCGCTGAGGGAACTAGGGTTGTTTACTCTGGAAAAGAGGAGACTGAGAGGTGACCTTATTACTCTCTACAACTGACTAAAAGGAGGTTGTAGTGAGGCTGGTGTTGGTCTCTTCTCCCAAATTACTGATGACAGGACAAGATGAAATGGCGTCAAGTTGTGCCAGGGCAGGTTTTGATTGGATATTAGGAAGAATTTCCTCACTGAGAGAGTGGTTAGGCACTGGAATGGACTGCCCAAGGAGCTGGTAGAGTCATCATCCCTAGAAGTGTTCAAAAACAGAGTAGATGTAGCAGTTGAGGCTTTGATCTAGTGGTTAAGGAAATGTTGGGATGAGAGCTGGACTTGATGATCCTGGAGATGCTTTCCAGACATAGTGATTCTATGATACTATGAGTTTAACCAGTCTTGGCTTACTGCTGAAATGGACTCATTGCGCTGGTTTAGAAGTAAATCGGTGGGAGAAATGAATTTTAAAAGACTGCAAATCAGAGCTGCAATTTACTAAAAGGACAAGAAAATATATATGGTGAGAATACTGTCTTTGACCCACAAGGACAAAGCACAACCCAGTGCCCTGGGGCAGGAACAGCACGGTGCCTGTGAGCTCCTGTGCTGAACATCCTGAGCACCGCATGGTCCCCCTGGGTGTGAAGCAGAAGGGAAGGAACCTGTCAGTCAGGATGATGGTCGCAGTTCTGTTGAAGGACTGATGGTGGTCTCCCTGAGAGTGGCAGTCACAGTCCTACTGGAGTTCTGTTCCCCCTCTGGATATGATGAGAGGATTCCAAGTCCCCAAAACCCAAAGCTTAATTATCCCCAGGTACAGTGGGAATGTCCAGTACCTCCCCCCAAAGGGCCAGGAATTTCACAATGGGTCATTTAACTCTGTGGATGGTAGGATATTTTTGGATTCCTTGATGAGCTGGGCCATTGTCAGTGCAGCTGGGTCCATGATGGTCCATTAGCAGAGAGGACGCCTCCCACTGGGTGTGAAGGTGTTAACACCTCCCCAGATCTCTTTCCTTATCTGTTGTAGCCTGGGGTGTGAGGTCTGTCCTGGGCAGCTGCTACCAATAACTTGTTAATACCCCATTAGCAACGACATAGAGGGTATGGAATATACAGTTTTTGGTTCTATACACATAACGATAAACTGGTCCCAGCCCCTGTAACTATGACACTCATCTACTATGTTTAACACATTTCACAGTATATCATAGGCTGTTATTAATCAGTGTACTTTCCAGCTGTGTGGATTCAAATGATTTGCAGCACAACTTGTTAATACCCCATTAGCAACGACATAGAGGGTATGGAATATACAGTTTTTGGTTCTATACACATAACGATAAACTGGTCCCAGCCCCTGTAACTATGACACTCATCTACTATGTTTAACACATTTCACAGTATATCATAGGCTGTTATTAATCAGTGTACTTTCCAGCTGTGTGGATTCAAATGATTTGCAGCACCTTTGCTGATATTTATTACGTATCCCTGAGGGATTTGTTACTAAAATGCCCTTTACAGAGCAGTTTGTATATCTACACTAGAGTATCTAATGCAAATTAAGTATTCCATCATCTCTTATACCAAATTATTTTCAGAAAAGGCAGATGGTCTCTAAGTTCACTGTGAAACAAGGTGGATGGACAGGACTGTTGCTCCCTTGTTCCCTGTTCCTGCCTTAAAGCTGTGCTCTTCAATCTTGTTTAAAGCAATACAGATACAAAGCTCATGGTTTCTTCCATTTTCCTTGAGGAGCTAGGCACTGCAGATTTGTTAAATTTGAATAAAGCTCCTGAGTTAGTAAACCATGGTCCTTACGAGTAAAATCTCATAATGCCTGTAACTGCCAGAACTCATAAGACCTGTGCTACCCTGTGCGATCAGTTTTCTTTCTTTTGAATCGAAGCAGACCATAATATTGTTGCATTGAATTGAGGTAACTCCTCTCATTTGAGAGCAACTCAAAGTCCCACTGTATTGTAGTGGATAAGACATTTTTCTACAATCAGAAAAACCTCATATTTTCACAACAGAAGCTCTACTTTCTGATCTTGATTTGAGGATACAGCAAATTAAACAATTTCTTTGTGAAATGTAAAAGTTATGGACTGCCATTAGGCCTCACTTAGCAGGCATAGGGTTTTGAAACTATGTTTTCTTGTTCAAAGGTAAATTTTCCTTTGTTTTAGACTACGAAATTCTCCAAAGTTGCCTTAAACCCCACATTTTTATTTACCCATAATATTATCTCAAGGTTAGACAATCAAAGGATCTTACTGTGTAGGTTACAAGTATGTTGTTCTAAAATAAAGATTTAGGGTGACATAATGGTACATCAATGAAAGTTCAAGGAAGCACCAAGACATCTTGTGCTTTTTATTCTGACTGTCAAATGTCAAATATTTTGAAGAAAGCCCCAGTACATTCTTCAAGAACACATTCCTCCAGAGCAAGCAGATTCTGAGATATTTGGATACTCCAATAATTACCCTTAAAGTTATCAGTACCTTAACTTGCAATTAATTCCTTGTTATTTGTACCTACCACAGATATCAAAAAACAAAATAATAGCACCACCATTGTCATTCAACAAACAAGGGGCAATAGACCAATATTGCTCTGACACAAAAAAAAACCCATCAGCACCAAAGAGAAAATTTGCTTGACAGGAAATCAAATAAATAAATATTAAATATTTAAACATAATTCATATTTCTTTTTCAATAGTAAACACTGATTCATACATTTTTAAAGCCCAAAACTGAAAGCATTGCTCAAATAATCATTGTGAAAATAGTGAGAATGGTAAACTGATAGAAATACTCTTTTATGCCACCCTTGCTATTCAACTTACCTTAAGAGTCGCTGTGACTACTGTCAATCTGAACTGTCACAGTATTAGACGGGATATTGTAGGTTGACTGTGTTACTTAGAAATTAAAGCCCAAGTCAGATTTTCAAAGGGAATTCAGAAAACTACACAGTATGTTTCCATCACTTTTGACAAGATACAGTAGTACGCAAAAGACGATGTCAATCACTGGGTGTCATTTGAAGGGGCTTGTGTACACACAGGAAGGGAAGGGTGTAGTGCTTCTCTTTGAAGATTCTTTCCCCTTCAGGCCACTGAAGAAAACTTCTGGCTGGTGTCAGAAAATAAAACATCCAAGAAGACTGTCCCATCAAAAGAAAACCAGCAAACCAGAAAAAAAGAAAACCAGAAAAAGATCATGAAAGACTTAAAGACTCAACTGCAAATTAATGAACACATTTGAAATTACTTGACAGAAAGTCTTTTGACTAACATACCATCACATAATAGTTCCATCACTAAAACGATAACTTGATAGCAAAGCTTGCTTTATTTTGCAGTTCCCCTTCAAGTCTCAACTTCTGATCTGTATGTTTAAGCATGAAGAATGTGTTATTTGAAACAGAAAAAGGATCTTTTTTTCAGCATATTAAGAACAGAAGCGGTCTCAGATATGAAAACAATGAGCATGACATATCTTTCTTAAAAGCTCTAAGGTGCAGAATAAAAAGCTTCCTTATACATAGTCAATTGAAAAGTACAAACGATTTCATAAAGATCTGGTATCAGAGGTCAGAAAAGTGTTGCTAACAGACATCACTAAAGTAATCTGGGGAAACTGTAGGTCCAGGAAAAAAAAAAAAAAGTAATCACAGACCCAACTACAGGAAGTCGTAAGTATTCAGCCATTTAGCTAAAAGGCAAGTTGTTAATCTCATCAGAACAAGCCATAACTTCAAAATTTTAAATTCTAAAAGATCCGCAGTATTTTGATGCCACTGTCCACATAAGAGTCATGAGCTTCTTGATCTTCACTCCACGGTGACATGCTTGATCACTTTTTTTGTCTAGAAGACACCTGTTTGCATTACTATATTAACCATACCTCACCTAACATTTCTCATTTCTCAACAGGGCTCAGACACTGAGATCTAGTGTTTACTGATATATTTTCCCAGCTAACTTACATCCACCTGGGCAGGACCAAATGCCTACACAGGAACTAAGGATGCTTGTGTAAACCAAGCTTCATAGGACCATGTCTATTTGTTTTCTTTCCAATATATCAGTATTTAGGCCAACTTGCATTTTTTTATCTGTTAGGTTTTTCACTGTAATCTTTTTGCTTATTCCAAATAATTTAACCTAATTACAGCAATTTGGCAACTGCTAAAGTTTTACTCATACCTCCTTTCCAGCAACTTGTCCAATCATCTCAGTATGAACTTGGGGAGCTTAACACTCTTAAGGTGTTGACAAAAGTCTCTGCTGTCTGAAAATAACTCTGTGTGTTTTGTTTATGTGGCAAAGTTTTTATAGTAGCAGGGGCTACGGGGGTGCTTCTGTGAGAAGATTCCAGCAGCTTTCCCCATGTCAAATGGAGCCAGTTCCAATCAGCTCCAAGATAGACCTGACACTGTCCAAGGCTGAGCCATTCAACAACAGTGGTAGTGCCTCTGTGATAACATGCTTTAGGAGGGGAGAAAACTTGCTGTGTAACAGCATTTGGGAGAAAGGACTGACAATATGTGAGAGAAACATTCCTGCAGACAGCAGGGTTAGTGAAGAAGAAAGGAGAGGAGGTGCTCCAGGTGCTGGAGCAAAGATTCTCCTGCAGGCTCTGGCAAAAACTTTCATGATGCAGGTTGTCTTGAATGGAGTGACTATGGTGTCCATGGAGGTCTATGGTGGAGCAGACATCCACCCTGCATCCTGTGGATGACCCCATGACAGTGCAGGTGCATGCACTCCAGAGGAGGCTGTGACCCTGTAAAGTCTCTACACTTGATGAGGTTCCTGGCAGGACTTGTGACCCTCTAGAGAGGAGCTTATGCTAGAGCAGGTGTTCTGACACAACCTGTGGCCTTGCAGGGACCCATACTGGAGCAGTCTATGCATGAAGGACTGTACCGTGTGGAATGGACCCATGCTGGAGCAGCTCATGAACTGCAGCCTGTGGAAAGGACTTGCGCTGGAGAAGTTAATGAAGGACTACCCTACATGGGAAGGACCCCATGCTGGAGCAGGGGAAGAATGTGAGGAGTCGTCCCTTTGAGGAGAAACGACTGTCAGAGACAATATGATGAACTGACCATAACCCCCATCTCCCACCCTCTTGCGATACTAGTGAGAAGGAGGTGGAGAAGTCATCAGTGATGCTGAGCCCAGGAGAAAGGGATGCTGAGGGAAAGGTGTTTTAGGATTTGTTCTTGTTTCTTATTATCCTCCTCTGATTTGATTGGTAATAAATTAATTTCCTCAGATCAAGTCTGTTTTGATAGTACTTGCACTACTTGAAAGTACTAGCAAAACGTACAAGTACAGTATTTGCTGAGTGATATCTCCATCCTTATCTTGACCCACAAGCCTTTTATATTTTTTTTTTTCCCTTTCTGTTTGAGGAGGGAATTCTAGAGCAGCTTGGTGGGCACCTGATGGCTAGCCGAAGTCAACTTTCCACACTCTGTTTTGGGGGAGATGAAATTTCACTACTGTATGGCAGTATAACCACATATTTGTTTCAGCAGTGCAGACTCAGTTGATATAAATATTCTTAAGAAATAATATAGATGTTTTCCATCCTTTTAATTCTAATTTAATAGCAGAAAATTGGTGGGCATTGTAAAGAAAAAGAATAATATACAGCTGAATTATCCAACTGAATAGGACCAAGATGGTAAGTATTTTCATTGTATGAAGCAAGAAGAACAGGCATAAGGAGTATGTTAAGTGTTCACTAACAAAGGAAAAAAAATTGTAAATATGATTCGTGGCAAAATACCTTCCACTAAGATAAGATCTACCAGCCTTAATAGCCTTTCTTCAGCCACAGCTTTATGAAATTTGCAGTTTTGGTTGAATATACAAAAGAACAGTGAGTTCTAGGTAGCTCTGATACTATCTTCACTACTTCAGTATCTTAGTGCAAACATTAAGAGCACACAGTAGATTTAACAAAACAAACTCACAATAAATATTGGAAGACTGAAATAGCCTTGTCAGACAAAATCTGACATCTATTTCAGAGATTATCTCCAATTCTTCCCTTGCATTTTTCTTCTGTAAATCATCTGAAACACAGCACTGTTTTATGTTTTATATGAAGTGCCCCCCCTGACCTCACTGTACCAATTTCTTAATATTTAAGCTGACAGATGGAGTGTTGGGATTTGAACCAGATACCAACCTTCTGTTCACATATGACTAGCTCTGCCTTTAGTAAGAGAGCTCTGTGAAAAAACTGAAAAGATTTTAGACCAGGTTATATTTTTCTCAAATTCTCACCAAGAAATGACACCAATTGCTTGGGACTCCATTTTGAATACTAAAGCACGACTCTTTAAAGATACACTATCATCTCAAAAGGTTTATTCAACTTGCTAATTCAGCATTTGTTTCTTTTGCTATCCCCTTCCTCTCCTCCAACAAGAGAGGTAGACCAGGATTTCAGCAAATCTTCCCTGTAACGTGTATTCAAGTAGCAAAACATTGTCACAAATCTAGTGCATCCTTAATGCTGTTCTTTGATGTCTCTTTGAAGAGACAGTTAGGCAAGAACTCATTTTTTCTAATCATTCATCATATTCAGAATATTCCAGATGCCATATAAAACACACAGAAACACATAGTCAGCTATTTGGCTTCTAATAAATGGCTGTGATTTCTATATTTGTGAAGGCTCTATGACATAATGGGAAGGAGCTTATTAGAACAATAGTTGGAGACAGATAAAGTGGTTGGCAGCAAGGGAGCTCATCCTTCCTCCCCCTCCTGTTCTTGCTTCCACTTCCCCTTGTTTCTTACAAAATGTGCGCCGAAAGGGACAAGTATAAAGCTGAGCACAGAAGCTTCCTCAGTGAGGACTGAGAGATCAGCTCAAGTCTAGGGGCAGGGATTTAATTCAAGGCTCCTTTTGTTGATATCTGCTCACAGTACACTTTGAGCATTTAGTTACTTCATGCCTGTCATCAGTCCTTTAACACGATTGCAGTGCTCTAAGTAGAGTCAGACATCAAGCTTTAACAGCATCACAGCATGAAGATTTAAACACCCAACGCTTTATTTTTACTGAAGAACAAACACCTAGCTCTTCGCCTACACAGAATCAGGAGTACCTCTCACTGAATTTATGCATGCACATGGATCCTGGTTCCTCTTTTAAAACTTCTGTCTGGTTCAGGAGAAACACAGGTTTGTCCAGCAATTCCAACGGTCTCTGCACAAGTTAGAAGGCATTAGCATGGCTACATTTACGTGGTTCATGCTGGTGAGGCCAAGTAATAAAACTCTTTTCTCTTTGGCTGCTTTAGAGGAAAAAGGCTAAATATCCATTTGTCTTGAGGTGACAAGAAGGATAATTTTTCCCTTTGTATGGTGTGATTTCTCCTTTTTCCAAAGATCCTATAGAAGATCTCTGGAGAACTCAGGAAAGGGAAAAGAAGCTACTGGAATGAGTTCTGCTAATGTAAACTTTCTTATGCCATCTTCATGACTGCACTACTCAAAAAGCTAATAGGAATCAAATGAATCAACACCGCATATCTTTGTCCAGTGATGAAATTCCCACAGATATTCAAAGGAGAAAAGTCAATCTCTTCACTGGCCATGGACGTAATATGCTGGGTAAAACAGTTTATTTATCCGCTTTCCACTGCGAGTGCCTCCACTGAGAGAAGTGATTGTATTGTGAGGACTCGTTTTGCTTTTTGCATGGATCAGCACAGGCAAAAACGTCCCCGCCTTCCTATAAGCATAGAAATTTTGTAAGAGACTAGACTGAAATCTGTAGTTTCATGAGGACATATTTGAGGCTTATAAACAGTGCATTGCTGCAAAGTACGTTATGAATTACTTCATCATTACATAAGGCAAAAGCATGCTGCTCTGATGAGACAGGAAAAAAAAAATGTTGAAGACTGATGCTACCTCATCTCCAACCTAATGCTAATTGGAGCATTTTCTTGCTGGGATATGGTATGCTTTGCAGCAAATATAACATAGAATGTCAACAACATATTAAGCCATTTTAGCCTTAGTTGTGAGATCAGGATCTAAGTGCTACATGGCTTCTCTGATGTGTGTGAATGCTGCACTCACTGTACTTTTTAGAAATATTATTTTAATTAACCCCAAAGTTTTTCTTTAGACTTTAATGTACTTGTATGCGTTGCCTCACTATTTTATATGACTCCTTCCATTCTATTCATAGATTACAGAAATTAAGCAAGAACTCCTGGCTACAAACGTCAGGAGATTGTCTAGCTAGGGCATTGCTAGTTTGGGATACAACACAAATAAACATATAAACATAATGTATGCTACTAATAATTCAAAACACAAAATATTATGAGGCTGTGTTAATCATCAAAAGGATAAAAAAAACCTGATTAGTGTTCTTAATCTCTGAAAATCTTAATACTTCATTGTTATTCTGGACACTCTAATTTTTGAATAGCTGGCTGCTTACCACTTTGCACACATCTTCCCTTGGTCATGATAACAATTGTAGAATTGCATTTATTGGGCTAACAGTAAGGTGAAATATTCCCACACTTTCTATGAAATTTATTTACTTCACAGTTTTATTGTCTACTTCTCACTGGATATCAATTACTAAATGAGATGAACAGAAGACATATTTGTAAACAATATTTCAGCTCTAAAGATTAACCCTTTGACACAGTTTCAAGTCAGTGATGAAAAGCTTACACCATGACTGCTGCTGTATAGTATGATCTAGAGAACAATAGTGGTTATGATAATGGTGCAAAATTATTTTCCAACGTTATTCTGTCTTCAGAATGAAAATCTGGACAAAATAATTTGATTCAATACAGAGAAGGTTTTTCATGATGCAATGTAAGCTCCTGTAGATAAACTTTGTATTCATAAGAGTATTGATTCCAGCCCATAAAAAGATCCATGATAAATTATTTCTAGTGCTTCCCTGTTCAATATCACCATGTACACACACTAGCTACTTGATTTACCCCAAATAAAAATTACAAAAAAACCCCTAAAAAAACAAAAACCCAAAACAACCCAACAAAACATTCCTCACTTTGTACAGTGCAATCCTGATGTTCTGTAACTTTTGCCATGCTGCGACATAGCAGATATTTTCAGGGAAACAACTTGATACATTCAGAATCTGAAATACCCTAGAAGCTACCATCTGTAAAGAAATGAAAATCACATGGTTTCTCTTGGTAATTCTCTGCTGCTTTTGAAAACATTTTTAATTCTTGCATCAAGGGCTTTGGACACTGTATGTAAAGTCAGTATGTCACCTGTTACTGAGATTCCTTTCTTTTGTAGACATAAACCAAAAGATCCACAAACAGCTGTTTGCAAACATCCCCTTGGAGAAAAACAAACAAACAAAAAAAGTCCAAACCAAACCAATATTATTATAGACTAGACACTAATCCTGTATATGATGAAGTGTCATATCTAAGAAAGCAATTAATGTCACTTTGAAATAGATTCATAGAACAGGTTAGCCCAACTTCAAATTGAGCTTCAGTGTAGTAATTTATCATTTCCATGGTGCATAGTTGAGATCCACCGTAGGACCCCCCCAAAGTCACATCACTTAATTAGGGTAGGAGGGTATCTTAAGCAAGTTGATCTACTTGAGAATGCTCTTTATTAGAACACACCAATTGATTTTCCATTTGTAAACAAGGAACAACATTAATTTCTACACACATTAGGACAGAAGAATTAGTGTCTACTTATATAATGATGGATGACAAAAAAGGTGAAACCATAAATCTTTGAGAGGAATGTTAAATCTTTCAAGCCCTTAGCATTGATCATTTAGGGTGAAAAAGTCTGGAAATCAGGGAGGAGGGCCAGTTTTCTTTTGAAGACAGAGAAAGGCAGACAAAACTCACCAAAAGTAAAACAAAAGAGAGGAAACTAGTTCTGTTTCTGGCTAGAGATGTAGGCATGCAGATTTCACTGCTCCCAAGCCTTCCACGGTTTTCTTGCACACTGCACATGCATGATCTCTGTCATCAGTGCACTTAGGGGCGTGGACAAACCATGACCCTGGTACTGCTGAAGGCTGTTACTTGCAAGAGCTGGGGCTCCAATTATTGGACCTTACTCTGTCTTTACTACTTTGTGCTTGTATGGGTACAACATAACACATAATGTTTATACTGCAATACTGTGTGCACACTGTACTAACTAATATTTTGCCTCTCCTTTTACTGTTGCCACTAATCGAGTTAATAAATAATTGGATGGGTCATTTACAAGGATAAGCATCCTCTCTAGGCCTCAGAGTGCCTACACAGCTGGAAAAAAAGCTCAGTTAAAAAATCAGGTCCCTCTATTTTCATGAAGTAGAAACATTTAACCCCTCATTTTGAGGATACATGTAGCGAAGAAATGAAAAGTTCGCTACTCGTTAAGAAATCATTGAGCTCTGGGGTCTCTTTTGGAAACCAGACTAAGCAATTTAAAGGAATCTCTACTTTGTGTGGCAAAGATTAAAACAACTGGTACAGGTGCAGGAGTTTGTAAGATCCTGGGGAGAGGTATGAAGGGGAAAAAATTCTTTCAAATCCATTAGTGATTTTAAAGGACAAAACTAAGCATGAGTCTGAGCTATTGCAAAAATTAGCGAGATGCTTGATTTCAAAGTGAGATGGAGTTTCTTTTGCAGGCAAACCTGTGAGAAGGGGGGTGAAAGCAAACAGAACCCAAGGCAGACCAGGGGCTGCAACAGCAGAACCCTTGCCGGGAGAGGAATCGAGGACCGCCTATGCTACCTGAGCAACCAGGTCAAACATGTCTCCAGTAATGAAGATCCATCCATTACCATAATATGCAGGCTGGCACTGTAGATCACTTTCATGGTCTCCAAAGAAGCTGAGCAGTTATCAGTAACATTCAAAAATACACTGGAAAGTCATTCATTTCACTTTATGGTCCTAATTAGCCATTTGTATAGTTCTATAATTAAATATGTTCCTTTCTCATCAAGTTTTTCACTTTAGTAATGATACCACTGTGCCACAAACAGGCCCCATGCTGTTTGGTTTGGGACTTATTCATAGCATTTAATTGGTCACCCAGTGGTTAGCCAATAACCCCTTCTATGGGAAGCAACAGTCTGAATGCTGTTAATGGGCTAGAGGCACAGTGATTGCCTCCTGGTACCCAGCAGTACTGGGAATAAAGCAATTTCCTCCACTGTGTTGTGTGCCCAATAGCTAATCCTCTCCACTCCTGAAATGCACACTATTTGGTTATAAGTATTTGTACTGGCTTACTTACCGCTGGGTTGTTAATAGGGAGTGATTCTTCAATGCTCCTTCAGTGAAGTTACAGTCTGCTTGCTGACTGCTAATTAAAACAAGTTTGCACTCTAAGATTGCAACTAAAAGGTAGCAAGGTCATATTATTTAATGCAGCAGTCTTTTATTTAACAATGTTTTATAGAGTATTTTTATTTGCATGTTTTGCAGACTGGCACAGCAATTATTGGTTGTGTCAATATAGTCAAAATGGGACGCAGATTAATCTTTCCGTACTTGGGGTATGATCACTAGGCAAGCAATGTGTGTATCCAGCTCTACCCTCCAAACTACTTCTCAGCTTGAAAAAAAATGTAAAGAATAAGAGCAGATGAGCTAACAGTGTTCTGCCAGGACAGTCTGCCACGAGCCTTTATAGAGATCAAGGCATATATTCATTATCATTGGAGTAATTTTAAGCCCAGTAAAGTTAAGAGAGCAAAGTGGTTATGACTTGCAGAAATAAATTCTACTTATTACTCTGTACTTTCGTGATTTTTATTTAAAATTCAGTTTGAATAAGGACCTCTATCAGCAGTGTGTCTGAGTGTAATATTTATCTGTTTCACGACTATTCATTTCTTTCTGCTTGTCTCCAGCAAAACACTGGCACTTGCCAGGAGAAATAATTGTGTTCTTTTTACTTTCTACTTTACTAACAGGAAATCCAGAAACTAATCCTTAACCATATTGTTTCTGAAATCTGAGACAGAATAAGCTATGCATTTTTAAAAAGTTTCTTATCTTATATAGAATCATAAAATCCTTTAGGCTGGAAGGGACCTCCAAGATCATCAAGTCCAACCAATGAGCCTCCAGGGCTCCAAAGTCCTCTGCCAAAACAGATCAGAATCTGTCAGGGTTGGAAGGGACCACAAGGATCACCCAGTTCCAACCCCTCTGCCATGAGCAGGGACGCCTCCCACTAGATCAGGCTGCCCAGAGCCTCATCCAGCCTGGCCTTAAAGACCCCCAGGGATGGGGCCTCAACCACCACCCTGGGCAAATGTAGGACACTGCTATTTCAACAAGGCCCTAGCAAAATCGTCAGAAAGGTTTTGCAGATTTATTATTTTTTTTTTTAATAAAACAATATATAGACATTGATCTTGGAAATTGGTTCAGTGTTTATGAAAAGATACCTATTAAGGAACAAGCACTATTTATAACCCATACCCTTAACTTTTAATATGCATATTTCCTGCCAGCCTAAGCAGGCATGTTTTTTTAAGTTTTGATCAATGGAGAATATACAGAGAGCACTATATAACCTCTAGTCACTCCCTGTTGCTCTAAAGATAACAAAATAGAAGCAATGTTGATTCTGCAGTGTTGCCTTCTCTTAGAAGCGGCCTTTATCTTGTAACATTGACAGGCAGCATGCTCCTCAACCTAAAAATGATCTTACAGTTCTGAAGGAATTAGTTGAACCTTACTTCATCTTCCTGACCTGTGGAATTTAAGTAATAGTTGCTTAATCAATAAAAAGAAATTTTTTTTTAAAAAAAAGGTGGCTGAATCACTGATATGCTTAGTATCCATAGTCCTCCTGTGTGTGGATTGCAATACTTGTTTCTCTTACATTTCAAGTCTGACCTGTCTGCATGATTTTTCTTCACCATGGTCATTTGCTTCTGTTTTGCAGAACAACAGGAGCTCATTAAGCTGAGACTCAGACAGGGCAGGTTTTGTATACCTTTTAGGGCACAAAGGAACACTCACAGGCTTTTGAGGAAGGCTGGTGGTCAGGAAGTGTGTAACCAATTGATTAGACTATGTTTTGTGTGGAAGAGGGTATTTTGTACTTACCTCTCCTGTTCTGATTTGGAAAACAGTTGTGCATGAAAGTAACTGCACATATACTGAAGACTGTTCAATGGAAATGTTCATATGCAGAGATGTTTGCACAAGTTTCACCTGAATTTTGACAGTCTGGGTGTACTGCAAAAAGAGTTTGGATAAGCATCTTTAAATATTACTTTGAAAAAAATATAGTTACAGGATTACTTTCATAATGAACTTGCATGATAGTGTAGATAATATAATTTAAAATTTTTGTAGTGTATTCTCTTTGTAATTTGTGTAGCATTTACAAGACCCAGCTGTGTGTCATGTGAGGATTTCTTTGTGCATTTTATGTATGAGAATGAAAGTTAGCATATTTTTCAAAGTGTATAGAACAGAGGTCTATTATTTCTCACATTTTAAAACAGAAAACTTGTGGGGGAGAAGGTGAAAAAGAAAAAGGGTGCTCTTTGCCCAAAGTTTACCTCTCTGCTAGTGAAGACATCCTAACAGATAACCTGCCTGTTAAACTTTCCTATATCAGTTCTCTTCCCAGCACTCATAATTCATTATCTGAAGATCTGGAAAATTTGTCTTATTATAAAAGGTGATTTTTCCAACTAATAACTTACATTAAACTTACATTAGTAAATTACATTGCTTTTTCCTCCCCACCTTATCCCACCAGATCTGTAGAGCATCCATAAGCTCAGATCATTTGGCCAGAAAGTTCACCCTTTACCCCACCTGACACCAAAAAAAGTATTACTTATCTCATAAAAGTATGATTATTTTGTCAGGAAAGTCAATGAAAATTTCTAACTGACTTCCTTAGGTCTTGAATCTTTTTCAAGACCATAGCTTGAGTCTCTGCAAAAGGGGTTGTTTTGTTCTAGTTCTTTTACCTATGGACACTAAGGCTCAGAGAGATTAAATTCATTTGCTATCATCATATAGAAGTCTGTACTGGAACCAAAACCACAATCTGTAACTACTGAATCTCAGACTACTCCCCACCCAACAGGCAATGTTTAATGATCAATATTCCCTCTATTATCTCTTAAATGTTACTATGCTGGGCATTAATATCTGCCAGAACTAAATTTTTGGTCTTTGTGAATGGCAGATGAACATGTCAGAACCCAGATGAACCCTCTTTCAGGGGAGTGGAAGGAATGAAGCCCTTTTTAAAATGTAACCACACCAGCAGGTATGCTGCACATGTGTTGACAGATGCTTAAGGGTACTGTGGAAGAGAATGCTTCTGAATTAGTTTTGCATGAGGCATCCACAGTGGCCAAAACACTGAAAGCAGACACCCAACATGATATTGATGGAAGGTTTAGTGAACATGACTGTAATGTCACCATGACCTGGTACAGTTTTTTATCACTCCTTCATGATGACTCACCATCTTAAATGCTCCTGGGGAGTAGTCAGTTCTTTGATGTAAGGATATTCTGTGGTCTAGAGTCGTATGGTGGGCAATAGCTGAGAAACTCTATATGCAGGAGAAACAGTGCTGACTGTGTTCAAAGACATCTGAAAAACAGAAGATAACCAGGTGTGCCTGTAGCAGCAAGCAGGAGGAAAGTCCATTCTTCCTTTCTGGACAAGATACGTACTAAAAAGGCAGACTTGGAGATTTGGCTTCATGAAAACTGTCTGCCATGGTTTAATTCTACTTGGATCAAAACAACAGGACTGGGTAAACTTTCTGTAAATAAACTTGACTACCCCAAAGAATATTCCAGGCTCGTATAATCAATTTGCTTTCCTAATGAAAACAGAGCCCCAATATTGGCTGTGTGAGCTAAAGGGGAGATGATGTTATTATCACCTGGTTGGGAGAGTTAAACTAGTCTGCTGTGCATCATGATTTAATTATTCCTAATTGATCTTAATAGATGGATATCAAGTCCAGCCTTGCTCAGCTTCAATTATAGCAATTTCACAACCTCACTTTGTAGTGGAGCTTGGATAATATCTGATAATTTCTGCCTCTCTCAATTTCTGTTTGAGTACTTCTAGATTTACTTAAATGTTGCTTGAAACTTTCATGCATTATTGGCACCAAAGAGAAAGAGAGTGAAGATTTTACAACAGATATTCCGAGATCTTTTGTGACCATGCCCATTTTACACAGTATTGAATCGGTGTTGGTTGCTTTTCTGTCAGTAGGTGCTATTTAAGTTCTAAGAGAACATGGGTGGAAAATGATCAGATTTTTAAGTCAAACATATCTGTGACTTAAATATTGGTTTTCATTTTCACTTGCTGGAATGTGCATGTAAGTAACCTTGAAAGAAAGAAAGACAGACAAATATTTTATGATCTAAGAAAATACTACTGGGGTTAATTGTTTATTTTGTCTCCTTCTGGACATTTGTTATTTAAATTTTAAATAAATTAATAGTTCAAAACATGCTTAGGCCGGCTAGCCCTGTGATTACTGGAAGATCAGTAAAATAATATCCCAAGAGATTTATGCGAACTGAATATGCAGAACGAGAGTTTCTAATCTATTTTTTTTTCCTTACTCAATATATCTTCCATAACATCTCTTCAACCTTATCAATTAATCAACTTTTTTTTTTTTTTGGTGAGACAGGGAGAAAGAGTTAATATTTTAATTAAGCATTTAACACTACTCAAAACATGATGAGTTAAGTTATCAAAACTAACAATCTATTCAGAGATATCAGTAATTCCTCAGGTTCTCCCTTTCCTTAGAGAGAAAAGTCAGTGATCACACTTCATGGGGTACACGTTCACAAGAAAGGTATAGCACATTAGATGTTTAGTAATATTTCCGATTAACCAGAGGAGCTATATCAATAGGGCAGATCAGCACCAATAAAATGCAAAGTAAAAGTGTGTCTTTTGCCTATCCTTTGAAAAGGTGGAGCCACAAGAGCAAAATGAAATGTTGAATAGTTAACTGTAAAACTGTAAACAGTTCTTAAAGAATAAAAATTAAAACATAACTAGAAAATGAATATAGAAGAAACATGTATAGAGTCTGCGTAAGCTCAGTTACTTGCATTCTCCTGTTTTTGTATATAATCTAAGTATTTTTCTTATTGTTTTCCCAAAAGGAAAATTTGTTTCTTTTGTTTTAGAATATTTTTGGCATATTTTGGTTGCACTTCATAATGATTAGTTTAAAAAAATCAAAATTTTACAGTTTTACATCAGGCATCATATTGTGCTGGTAGGTGATATTAAGCACAGAGTAACCCAGTTATCTGATATATAGAAATTCAGAAAGTTCCTGTCTACTTTAGGCAATACCCCAATAAAATTTCTTGTCATTTGTTAGCCAGTCAAATAGATGAATCCCTAAGGTACCAACAAATTAAAAAATACTGCTCCTAACAAAAGTGATAGTAGTGCTGAGTACATTTACACACAGACGCCTGTGGAACTTGCTGTAAGAACTTCTGGTTTAAAAAAAAAAATCTCTGTTGTAAATCGAATGATTGATAAGCTGAAGAAGAAAGAAAAGCTTATTGGTGGGCTTTTCAGGCAGAGTTTTCTTGTTTCTGGGAAGGCTATCATGAGAAGACATAAAGAAACTGTAGCCATAATGTCAACAGCCACTTTGTCTCATTTATCTTACATATTTGGTGAGCATTAATGAAACAAGAGAACCCTGACATAAAATATTTGAATCAGCAGCATGAGAGTATTTTACATCTTTAGAAAAAGGATGTGCATTTGTCCTTCAGCAGCTTTGTTGTAACACATAATGCACTCCTTGCTGTTAAAGAAATATGAAACATCATTGATACCTCTGCTTCCTTTCCACACAGCCATCACAGGTTCACATCTGAGATACTGAGTCGTGCAATGAAGCTTCCTGCATATCACAACTTCAGTCACATCCCATAATACATAAGGCAACTATATTTGTTGATCTATTACTTTATGAATGAGCATTTCTGCCAGGGCTATGTCTGACAAAGGAAAATACTGTGGTGGAAAATATGTGCTTACTCTGCCAGTGTATTTGCTGTAGAGGACTAACCAAATGCAGCATCATCTTTAGATGAAGTCTCAAAATCTGAGAGGCACAACTGCAATATTGCTTGATAACCTATTCTTCCACTGGGGTCTACAGAGGACTGAGGCATCATTAAAGTGGACAACACTGGCCAAGGTGTGCTCAGGAACCTGAATAAGCATCCTAAAAGTGATTTCAGGCAGCAGAATTCACTTGGAAATACTAAACCTGCCTTTTTCTCTACATAAACCTGTCTGCTTTCAGACGATTTTGCCTAGAGCACACCATGCCAAGCTTAAGCGCAATATTACCATTGAATTCTCTTGTTATCGGACAAGTGACATTGTCCTTTTGGTGTAAGGGCGGTGGAGGAGAGGGTTCTGCTTCAAAGGAAGTGGAACACGGCCAAATGAATAATATATTGGATTCACCAGAGACAAGAGACCTGCCACGTGTTGTGTGCTCGCGGAAGCATAGTCATTACACCTGTGTTGCGGAGGCATAAATAGAGGCATGCTTAGTTCAGCCATTTCAGTATTTGACTTAGCTATTTGCATCCATTGACTCTAACAAGGTTCCAGTGTTTCCAAACAAGTGGCTTGCATCACTGTTGGTAGCAGATCAGTTGCTTAAAGAAATTCTATTGTTGTACTGCTGGAAGAGTTTATACTTGAAGGAACAGCACGTACTTCACTGAAAAAAAAACATTACTCAGCAGGCATCTCACTTAGGCCCACACGGACTAAAAAAAAATGTTCCAAAGCTGAAATATTGCAGCTTGTTTGCACCTGAAGGTACCAAAAAGTGATTTACTGTTGGCAGGTTTACCCACAAAAATTCAATTGCAGTGTTTATTGGGAACTGTACCAGTGCTAGCGTGTCTCACTGGGGAATAATCTAACTGGCAATGCTACATAAAACACTGACTGAAAAGCAGTGTAGAGGCAAGCTTTCCATTCTCTAAACATATCCCATGTGAAACAGGGTTAGGACGCAGGCAGCTGGTGTGGAAGGATTTGCCATTAATAGAAGAGTTGTGGCAGAGGAGATAAATCAACAGACATTTATTTCTTTCATGCTCTCTCAAACAAATATGCATCATATTTTTGTCTTCGTCATTAATGTTGCTACTTTTTCATAAAAATAAGAAAAGTGTAATAGGGTAGGCAAAATCCTGTCTTACTGTACATTGTACCTCAAGGAAGATCTGAAGCTTGTGCAAGGGGGTTGTGATCACCGCTTGCAGAGAAGAATATAAAATCTACATGTTATCCACTGTCCAGTGCACCAAGTGAGGGTCATCCACTACCCTCTGCTCTGAAGCTTTTTATAGTGGTATACATCAGTTAAATTTTGATCCTGACAGATCCCTGCCCACTGGCCGGATCCAAATTCCTTTACAATCAACAAATAGATTCAAGCCACCACTGTTGTTTCCTGCCAGCTTTTCTGTGTTGGGGGAAGAACACAGGCTAAAGTGATGTCCTGGCAATCATCGGTCTGCCTGTACCATCTGAATAATTTGTGGAGAGTCAACAGATAAATGTCTCATTAGAAAAAAAAAAATTAAAAAAAATAATTAAATCCAAACATGAAAAACAAAAGCCAGAAGGAAACTTCCAGTTATTTCTGTTAGATAGTTTCAGATGTGTTCTTCTCAATACCAAGAGCAAATTATTCTCAGTATTAAAACCATTCCAGAGGATTTGCAAAACCAGATCAGCAGTTCATCTAATCTAGCATCCTCTTCCTAGTTCTACTGGATATTTCAGAGGAACTGCACAATTTCACTATTCATCTTATCATATAGGTCTACACAACTGGGATTTTTTTTCCCCTTACCCATCTGGTAATCAGTATATGCCCTGAAGCGTGAGGGTTGGTTGGAGAGAAGATAAAAGCAGAGGAGAGAAGAAATAATAATGTAAGTTATTTGAAGTATTGCTTTAGACTCTAATGGATCCCACCACAAATTAATTCTTCCTGATACAAATGCCCTGTGGTAATGCTCTGAACTACAGATGGATCAGCTGTGTCATATGCACCTAAATGGCTAGTGCAAAGGTGCTAGATTTTAAAGGAAGGATTACTTAGCATTCATATATAGAACGCTGTTTTTTCTCTGATGGAGAACAGTGGGAACGTATCTTTGATGTTCAGGAAATAAATATATTTCTCTTTCTCAGCAGCTTTGCTGTCATCACGGCTGGATAGCCCAAACTTTGTCCAAATTGAATTCTTTATTCGATGTACTAGTAAATTAAATCCTAAAACCAGAAAGGGAGAATGCCTGAGGACAGACAGAATGGTAAATATACTGCATTTCTACCTGTACTGTATTCTTTAACAATGCCAAAGAAATCAGAGAAAGGAAGCAGCATGCCTTGCCCTGTCCTGATATTGGCATTTGCAGGTCAGTACAGCATTATGCTTATCTTTGGGCAGTCATTCCGCAGGAAGGTACTTGGGGTACCAGGCAAAGCAAAAACCATACAACCAGCATCGGTTTTCACATCTCTGTTATCTGTCTGTACATTTCAAAGCCAGGCAGAGCAGCCTGTGGGAAGTGGACTGACAGAAAGGTCTGGCCATTAGCAGACTCTTTTGTGCTGTTACCTCTTTTATTATGCTAGAGAAAGGAATTTTTTCTTTTTTTCTTTTTTTTTTCCTTTTTTTTTTTTTTCTTTTCTGCAACGCTGAAAGAGATAGCCTGCAGCTGCAGTGTAGAGAAAGCAGGCACCACCAAGACAGGACAACAAGGGTGAGTGATGAATTGCACTGACGCGTTTGTGTTGATGGGATCTTATGAACGATGTAGAGAAAGAAGGCCGAGGGGGAGTCCTTGCCTTCATGTTCAGTAGCCAGTGAGCATTTGTGCTAGCTGAACATCTGTGCTTGAATAGTGGAAATCAAGGTGGGGGATATATATATTGAAAGTTCTCTTATTATCACAGGCTAACCTGCCTCAAAGAAATATTAATCAGAAACTGACAATAATAGACAAGGATGAGAAGGAGGATGCAGGTTACGTGAGATTATAGGTTGCCATTTATTGCAACTGAACAAAAAAAAAAAGATACCAGATGATTAAAAAGGGTATTGAGTGTGTGTTTTATGTGACTAGATACATGGGTCTCTGCATTTCATCCTTTCAGTTAGATATGCTCGCTACCTTTGATTTGCCAATAATCCTTTTAAGCACAAACCCCCAAACAAGAAAGGTTGGATTGCAGCATGCAGTTTCAACCTCACTCCATGTCAGGAATAGGATGAGTTACTGTCAACAGAAGTCACTCAGTGATAGCAGTGACATTCAGCCCTGTGTAATCTGCAGCACAAAGTTGCTAAACATAAAGTAAACACAGAATTGAAATGAAAAGATCTATTCTCCTACAGAGGTCAATTGTACTGGTTCAACTGCTAGTTTCACAGGAGGTGTGGATGGAGTTTAATTTAAAAGGACCACTTTTCTCTTGATTGTTGCTTTATAAAGACCACCTCATTGTGGAATTTTGCTCTGCAGAGGATCAAGAGAAATTTTCTATCTTAAAATTTTGATTGATCACTTGGGAGAAACTGACCATATCCTCTTTTTCTGTTGGAAACATGACTTGGTTGCAACATGAAGCAGCTGTCCCTTGCAAACTTTCTGGGAAGGCATAGTTGCCAGCAAGTTTGCAGTAAATGTCACACGTTCTAGATCTGTTTGACTTACTGTACATGTGCAACTCAACAGTGTATCACACAAACAGTAGGACTGATGTATTATAGACGCACTGAACTTACTGTACCTGCACTGTATGTTCCTGTCCAGAATTTCCTGACTGAAAGTGAGAGGGATGAGTGGGACAATTATGGAGGCATTGCCAAAATGGGTCTTTAAATAATACAGATTTTAGTATAACTGTGCAGCTGATGCTTTCCCATGCTCTTGATCAAGTTTGCTCCAGTATCAAGTTATCATTACTGGACAAAAACCCTAGCACCAGAGATTTCTCAAAGAAATGCAGAGTAATCATTAAAGGAAAAAAAAAAATCAGCAATGAAATAACATGTCTGTTCACTAGCTAACTAATTTTTCCATTTCTGTACATTTTCATTTTGGATTTTATTCTAAGTGATTAAGCCTCTAGTCACTGCAAACCAGACAGAAATATTGATTGAGTTCCAAACCAGGTCTATATTTGTCTTTATTTTTTTAATGCCTTTACATGTTTTCCTAGTGCATGAGTCACAGGAGGAAGAATATGTGTCATTCTGTAATGTTCATTTTCTCACAGATGCTCACTGAAAAGAAAATAAAACATCTGTGAGGAAGAAACAGAGAATGAGGCAGCCGGAAAAAGAGCATATGTTACCTATGCAGTTCTCTCCCTCATCTGATTTCTGATTCCCCTCTGGTATCCGTACATCCCAGTTTAAGTAGGAAATCGAAATTAGTTTTTCCACTGCTTCTCTTTCATACAGTCACAAGAGAAAAAAAAGAAAGAAGGGCTTTCCAAAATGCATGCTTTCCTTTTAAAATAAGATCATTAAAAAAACACCAGGAAGCTTGAAAAGTTCTGCTAGTTTGCTTTCCATATTTACCCCAGTGCTCCTGCTCACAGCCAAACTGTAACACAGACATCTCTGCAGCTGACTGCTCCTCTGCCTAGCTCTTTTCTTCCTATACAGACAATTCACATGTGCATCAACATTTGGGAGAACCTCAGATACCAAGAGAATGTTTCTATTCAAGGCTAAATCTGGTTTGGGAGGAACAAACTCTCAAATCTGCATAAATATATGTTGAACTCCCTCTTATCATCTTCAAGGAGCACACAGGTTACTTCCAGCAGATACTAATATTTTTTTTGCTCTCTGATTCAATAATCATCACAATCTATTGATATCTGTGTCCACACCTCAGATAACAACATTTGGAAAGATTTGTTCTAGGATAACGATTGCTCCCACTTGCACACGTTATTTTTTTATGACACCTAGTAATCTTCTCACACTTCTTATGAGCTCTAAAAGCGTACTTGCTATACCTCTACAGCCTCATTTATTTGACTTGATCTTGAAAGCAAATATTCTGGATGGTTTTGTGCAAGATGACATCACAATGGTACTCGTTATCCTTCAAACTAACACTGTAGAATCATCTTTATCAAGGTATCTTAGGAAAAAAACTTCAAGCAAGTATATGTAGTACTGTATGTACTAATTGAGGACCTTTTCACAATGAAGTAGATGATAGAAATAAAGCCATATCCCAGTTTGAAGAAGCAAAATGGAACAGGAGACAAATCTAAGTTCTTTGCAAAACTCAGCTTAGAACCTCCCCCACAACTTATGTTGTTGGTTTGGATCTGGGAAAAAAAATTACCAGATATTCGTTCATAACAACAAAGATGTTTAGGTTTTTTGAACAGCTCATTAGGCCAAATGTCAGCTAAAAGCACATAGGCATCACTGAATCACACCTGAGATCTATTTTAAAGGCTGAGAGGGAGACAAGCTTTATTCTAACCTCATTCAGTCAGATAGGAAAAAATTTGAGGGTGATTGTTCATTTACAGGTAGAGAAGGTACTTCCACGGATATTGACTCTCACTGTAATTAACAGCAATGTTCAGCTGTTCTGAAATCAGAATACAGTTTTGCACTAAACTCCCAAATCTAATAAAAAAAATTACCTGTGTTTTGCTTTGATAGTGAAAAAGCCCAGGATTTAGTCTGCTTCTAATACTTAATACCAGGAATACTTTCATAACATGATTCGGGGTATTGTCAGTAAATGAGAAAGTGCTCCAAGAAGAATAGAAGTTTAAAGTAACTGTCCTTGGAATCAAAATATTCAAATGAACACGTGCTATTTTAAAAAGTTTTACATTTAAAATGTGTTTATAGACAACCTATGATAAAGATGATGGTACCTCTATGATACTGTTTGCTATAGCTGGCTTTACCTTCTCTACCCTTTAGAGATGTGGTGCTTACAGCATCTGAATCAACCTAATTTCGTTTTTGATTTATGTTCTGCATAAACCTACTTTCTAAAAAACATTAATCACAGTTAGACATTAGTCTAATAAAAAGAAAAATACTTCTTTTACTAAAGCAATAACTATTTGGAAAGGAAGGCACAGATACTGCCTTAAAACAGCTAACAGCTTTTCATCCCTATGGATCTTAAGGCAGCTGCTTTTCCAAAAAGATATGTAAGAAGAAATAAATACTTACCCCAAATTCTACAGAATGCATTTTTTAAGTGAAGGACTAAACTTATACACAAGACGTGAACAAAAAGATACCCTTTCCTTTATGTATATACCAACTTTCAATTACAGTAAGTTTTCCTGCACTACCAAATGAATCATTTAGTGTATAACCCTGGTTGTTGCTTGCCTCTCTCCATAATTGGTACTTTATAGTTGTCAGCGTTTATTATAGTACATCACCAGTGCAATGCATTCGTGACCTGGAATAATGACCCTCTAATAGGATCAGGGGACATTTGAAGTTTCTCCTTTCATATAGTTTGCAGTCTCTCATGAGCAGAACAATCAAAATTCATTGCCTAAAGGATCTTCTGTTGTTGGACATTCAGACTCATTTGCAATCATCATTGGTCTGGGCTAGCCTTAAGTGCTACAGAAACTATGAAGCTCAAGTTGACCCTGGTCAGTGTGTCACCTTCATCTTTTGAGATAGGAGTATTAATGACAAAACTCCACTGCTGAAAAGTACCACCTTGCTGATATGAAGCACGACCAAAATGGATACATATTCACTATTTAATAACTAAATAGTTCCTACAACAAACTCTCCCAGAAACAGAAAATATTCAGCACAGATTTTCAGGCTAGCAAAACAGTGAAGCCAGTTAATGTTATCTTTAAACATAGCTAAATATTTAGGGTAGTATGTAGTGAAACATGGTTGTTTTGGATATGCAGTAAAAAATACATTCATAATCTAAATAAGAAAATAAATCACATGTAATGTCATAAAGCCAAAAGGTCCAATAGTTCTTGACTCTCGTTTATTTTGTTTTCTTTCCAGTATGCTGACAAATAATTTTTGTTTCACTAAATCACATGTGAACGTATCTGTATTGGGTTTTGGCACCCAGGTTTTAGCAGGGTGGGGTTGTGCTGCAGGAGCGACCTCTGAGAGAAGAGGCCAGGAGCTGCCCTATGCCAGACAGAGATGGTTCCAGCCAGCTCCAGTGGATACACCACAGGATACAGCTAGACCCTTCAGCTGAGATGGTGGTATCTCCAGGATAACATTTGAGAATGGGTGAAAAATGATGCATAGCAGCCATGAGAGAAATAATGTGAGAAACAGCCCTGGACACACCAAGACCAGAGAAGGAGAGGAGGAGGAGGTGTTTCCAGGTGTGCCAGAGCAGAGATTTCCCTGCATCCCATGGAAAACCATGACAGAGCAGATGTCCACCCTGCAGCCTGTGGAGGATGCTACACTGCCCTAGAGGAAGCTGCAGCTTGTGGAGACATACACAGGAGCAGTTTTTCAGGCAGGAGCAGCAACACGGGAGGCACCCATGCTGGACTAGGTTTATCCTGAAAGACTGTACTCCATGGAAAGGACTGATGCTTTAGTAGTTCTTGAAGAAGAACCTGTGGGAAGATCCCACAGTAGAGCAGAGAAACAGTGTGAGGAGGAAGGAGAGGCAGATAGAAACTGTAATGAACTGAGTGCAGTCCCTATTCTTCATCTGCCCTGAACTGCATGGCAGGAAGATGGAGGAAGTAGAAAAACAGGGAATGAAGGACTAATAATGAGCCTGAGGTTGGGTTTAGGAGGAAAGTTGTTTTAATTTTGTCTTTGTTTCTCACTATCCTACTGTACTTTCAATTGACAAGAAATTAATTTTGCCCAAGTTGAGTCTGTTATGCTCAAAATTGTAAATGGCATATGACCTCTCAGCCTTTATCTTGAACCACAAGTTTTTTCTCCCCTTGTCCCATTAAAGAGAGGGAGTGAGAAAGCAGCTGGGTTGGTGGACATATGGCAACTAACAGTGATTAAGCCACCATAATATCCTTTGCTTTACAGGGACAGAAAGGCCTGGATATGACCAGAATGTTTCCAATGAACATTGATATAGACACTTTCAACAGCTTGGAGGTTTTCCTCCAATTCCTCTATCTGAATTTAATCACTAAGATTATTTACTAAGATGACCTAAAGCGTTTGGTGTTTCTTCAAGTATTTTATGTACAACCTTTGCTGTTCTATTTAATAGGACTATCTTATAGTCCTACTATCAAGTTACCATCCTGATATTATACTATTAACATCCTTGACCTGTATTATAATGCTCAAGTGGCTTGTGAAGCTATAGATGAAGTTCTATGCAATGCATTTGTTTCCAAATCTTTGCTTGATAGGCCCTAAAACAGAAGAAGAAAAGCAAAAAGTTTACATAAACAAAACACACAAAGGACCAAATGTTTTTTTTCCAGTTACATCCAGAGTGACCACGTGAATGTGGTGCACACACTCCATTTCACAAAATATCACACAAACCAGAAATGTTTCTCAGATAGTTCAGACAGAGCACTCAAAACCTGCACTCATGTTGTGCATAAATATAGCAATCCATAAAAAGACTCCTATTATAGCAGCATAGTGCAGTATATAAATGTTCATATATACCATTTTCACTAATTCTACCCTGTTTCTACCCTGTTTTCTAAGAGGCAGACTGAACATCAATAGTTTACCATTTTCAACAGATAAAGCAGTTCTTTTTTCATCTAAACTGGCTTCAGCAGGCAATTACTTGAGAATAGTATGCCATTATGTCTGCAGAAGACTTTTTTGCTGAGTAAACTCTATTCTCACAGGCATAGGTCTGCAAGTGGGAAAAGACAAGCAAACAAAACCATAAACTCCATCTCCTCTCCATATTGTATAAAACATCCAAGTGGAAAGTACAGCTCACACATTGACGATTAATGCTACAATCCTATTGGTATACAAAAGAAAGTTGCTGTCAGAGCTGCCAGCTCCATCAGGAGGCTTAGCTATAGTGATACTGATGATTGCCATGTCCAAATCCTCTGTGCCTCACCACACACAGGAATCCGTATGCTCGGGAAATATTGTGCCAGTTTTAAGTAATGCTGCATGCGAAAGAGCTACAGTGAAGGCATCCGCAGGAAACAGTTGCATGGGAAGCTGCATAAACCAAGATGATTTGAATATAATCTAAGGGGGTTACTGTGTCAGCCAGAGGGAAGATTGCCTTTGGCAATGAGAAACAAATTCAGTGTACTTTTCACTGTGTGAAAAAATAGCAGGATTGCTGGGTCCATTGATTAATGGAGTTAAATACAGTTGGTGGGTGGTCACAAGTGGTGTTCCCAAAGGCTCAGTACTGGGGCCTGTTCTCTTTAATACCTTTGTCGATGGTCTGGATGAAGGTACAGAGGGCACCTTCGAGAAGTTTGTGGATGATATAAAGCTGGGAGAGTGCATAGATATGCTTGAGGGTAGGTTGCTTGAATATGTATGCTGGAAAGTAACCTGGAGAAGCTGGATTGATGGGCTGAGGTCAGTGGTATGAGGTTCAACCAGGCCAAGTGCTGGGTCCTGCACTTGAGTCACACCAACTCCATGCAATGGTGCAAGCTTGGGAAATAGTGGCTGGAAAGCTGTCCAGTGGAAAGGGACCTGAGGGTGTTTATTGACAGTCACCTGAACATGAGCCAGCAGTACGCCCAGGTGGCCAAGAGGGGGCCAAGAGGGTGGCCACCTTGAATACTGTATTCAGTTTTGGGGCTCTCACTACAAGAAGGACATTGAGGTGCTGGAGTGTGTTGAAAGAAGGGCAACAACATTCATGAAGGGTCTAGAGCACAAGTCTTATGAGGAGTGGCGGAGGGAACTGGGGTTGTTTAGCCTGGAAAAAAGGAGGCTCAGGGGAGACATTATGGCTCTCTATAACTACCTGCAAGGAGGTTGTACTGAGGTGGGGGTTGTACTGAGGTGGGGGTTGATCTCTTGTGCCAAGTAACAAAGGATGGTATGTTGTGCCAAGGGAATGTTAGACTGGTTATTAGGAAAAGCTTCACCAAAAGGTTTGTAAAGCACTGGAACAGTCTGCCCAAGGAGATGGTGGAGTCCACATCCCTGGAGCTATTTAAAAGTGAGCTTGGCAGTATTAGGTTAACATCTGGACTTGGTGATCTTGGAGATCTTTCCAACAAAAACGATTCTATGAAATTCTAGCAAACTTGTAAAATCACTGAACAAACTGGTGAGAAGTAGGAACATAGTTCCTATCTCTCTCATTGCCATGTACAATGTTTCAGAAGCCATTGTTTATTGTTTTGAGAAAAGCTTCCAAGTAGGTAAATCATCGCTTTGTCATTGCCTACTGTAGTGTAGTTTGCAGATGGTTTGCCCATAGATAGGACTTCTTCCTCCCTGCCCTTTATCAAAGCTTTTTTGTAACATTGTATTTGTAGTTTGAGAACACTGTAAACAAACCAAATGCTAACCACTGCTTCTTTTTGCTAACTTGAAAATTTAAGACCTATATCTTAAACAAAGAGAAAATGTGTAAAATTTTTACTATGGAAAGCTTCCAAATTCCTAAAATCTATGTTGAATTAATGATGTGCTTCCAATGTACTTCTTCTCTTGCATTCTGAATGTTTTCATTCTCAGGTGTAACAAAAACTATCAGGAACCGATTGAAACTATTACAAATCAAATTAAGTATATCACTGGGAAAAGCCAACATGGAGTTACCAAAGGCAAATCATGCCAGACTAACATCACCTTCTACAATAAAATAACATCTTGCTGTTGACATAGGGAAA
>NW_008612749.1:28134-30144 GCF_000691845.1 Merops nubicus
GCCTGGACTTCAGCAAAGTGTTAAGCACTGTTTCCCACAGCCTTCTCCAGGACAAACTGTCAAGATACAGACTGGATGGGTGGTCTGCAAGATGGGCAGGAAATTGTCTCACAGGCTGCGCTCAGAGGATGGTGATTAATGGTTTTCACTCATGTTGGCAGTCTATCTGCCCTGGTATTCGCTGGGATAGAATTAATTTTCTTCCTGATAGCTGGTATAATTCTGTGTTTTAGATTTAGGATGATAATATTGATAACATGGTGATGTTTTACTTTGTGCTAAGCAGTGTTTGCATTAACTCAAGGACTTTTCAGCTTCTCATACTGCCCTGCCAATGAGAAGGCTGGGGTGCACAAGAAGATGGAAAGTAACACAATGAGTATAGCTGACCCAAAATGGCCCAAGGGATATTCCATAGTGTATGATGTCACACTGATCAACTAAATAAGGTGCAGTTGGCTGGGGGGTGGTGGCCTGCTGCTTGACAACTGGCCCAGCATCAGTAGCTGCCTGCTGGCTCAATCCATAACACTGTCACAAGTGGGCTCCCCCAGGCATCAGTACTGGGCCCCATACTGTTCAACATTTTCATAAGTGATCTGGATGATGGGACAGGAAACATGCTCACAACGCTTGCTAATGACACTAAATTGTGTGGGGAGCTGGACATATCAAAAGGGAGACCCATCTTTCAGAGACATGGACAGACTGGAAGAGTAGGTTAACAACTGTATGAAATTTAACATAGACAGGTGCAAAGTCCTGTGTCTCGGATGACATAACCCAAGAGCCCAACACAGTCTATGATCTGTGTAGCTAAACACAAACCTTGCTGAGAGGGACTTGGGCTGAACATATATCAGCACAGCACTGCTGCAGCAACCGAGGCGAATTGAATCCTGAGCTGCCTCCCCAAGGACATTACTAACAGATAGAGGTGTGGTCAACTCACTCTTCTTAGTACTTCTCAGGGTGCATCTGTGTCCAGTTCTGGTCCCCACAATTCAAAAAAAGATGTGGACACACTGGAGAGGATCAAAGCAAGGACAAGATCAAAGGGTTAGACAAACTTCCTTGTGTGGAAAGACTGAAGGAGTTAGGTCTTTTCTCCCCAGAGAAGAAGATGCTCAGGAACAACCTCAAGATACAAAGAGGACAGAGCCTCTGTTTTCACAGAGACCCAAATGGAGAACACAGAGTAATGAGTACAATTTGCACCAGAAGGAGTTTCATCTTGATATAAGAAACAGATTTTTCATACCAAGAAAAATCAGCCACTGGAACAACCTCCACAGGGATGTGGTAGAGTTGCTGTCAAGGGATGTTTTCAATATGCAGTTGAATAGAATGCTAAATAATCTCATCTAGGCCCCCTTCCTAATGAAAGGCTGGCCCAGATGAACTTCTGAGGTCACTTCTAACCTGGAATGTTCTGTGGTACTATGATACTATGAACTCTCTATGAAAAAGAATAAATATTTTTCATAATCACATCTGCTTCATGAAAAACAAACTTTTTTCACTATCTTAGTAACACTTAATGGAAAAAAAACAAAAACAAAAACAAAAAAAACCCCAAAAAAGACTGATAATACCAGTTCTAGGAAACTTTCTGATGTTGTTCACAATAAGAGCATGTTTTTTTAAATAACATATGTGGCCAAAGTATGCCTTTTAAAGTAGTGGAAGAGACTTGAACTATCTTCCTAAACAAACTGTTCTTTTCACTTTATTTCAGTGGCTAAGATTTAAGGACTAAGTGGAAAGAGAGACTCTAAAATATTTATGTTTCTGCCAAGAAGCAATTTTCAATAGGAATCAAACATGCAATTGCATAGACAATCTGGAAGTTCAGTCCTAAATATGGCACACTTTCTGGTCCATATTAAAATACATATTAATATGTAATATATAAAAATATGTGATCTCGATTATGTGCTTACCACCCCCACCTCTTTCAAAGAAACTGACGTGCAGGTAATTTTTGCTGACATAGTCCTACACTCCTTC
>NW_008612749.1:30175-37830 GCF_000691845.1 Merops nubicus
GAAAAATAAAAGGTAGCGCTTTTCCACAAGTAAGTTTTGTTTGTTACTACCTCTTCCCAAACTTCTATTGATCTTGTTTACGTGTCTCATCTTCCTGCTTAACTTAGTCCATTTATTCAAAATATCTGTTGTTGCAGGAGGAGGTCCTGCAAGGAAAAATATTGATCATTAATATTTCATTATTTGATTTGTGTGAAGATTCAGGTATCTGGAAGGAGGAATAATTTCCAGTAATTTTCCATGAAATGTCAAAAAACTACTAGTATATTAAAGTTATTTGTTATCTTTCTTCATTTGAAAACTTCTGTCTTCTGAAAACCAGAAGGAAGGCATTTTCATGCTTTTATTGATGGTCTTTAAGAAAAGGAAGAATAGAACTAGTAAAATAACAATCATCAAAAGTAAAATATTTATTTTCTGATATCTGTTTTTAAACTGGAATAACCAACATTTTACTTAATATGTGTTTACACTAACAGTTTATTCTGTTAGCTGGAATGCAGACTTTCAAAATCTATAGCTATACAACTAGAAAAATATGCAGAAGTCATTGAAATGAATTGAACATTGAAAGAGAAAAAAAAAATATTGAAAGTCATACAAAAAGCTATTACATACAATATCTGAGATTTCTATTTTTGACCCTGTTAAATCACCTTTATAACTAAGATAGAATTCTGTTGACCTAACAGCATAATAGCATTTTACTTGTGTTCATTTTCCACTCTTATATTTTGTTTTGTTGGGTTTTTAAAAGCTTTGCCACTACTATATGCAATAACATAGAGAGATGACAGCCAATGAAAAGACATGATATGTTTTCCTAACAAGCAAACAGTCTTGGTTAAGCCAGTCCCTGTGTTTGCCTCAAATTTAATTTTACATTTCAAGTGTAAGAGAGACAGAGAATACGAACAGCAGCTTTCTCTTTCTACCTACTCCACAGAATGAGAAAGAAACATCAAAACTCTTCAGGAGCATAAGGGCATATTGAATTCAGAAAAGGTGGAATATTTTTTGGTTATAAATGCCAAAGAAGCATCCATGGTTCAGCATTTTCCCAAATGAAGAGAGGAAGGTATGCTAATTAAAAAAGATAGAGAAGGGAGTCAACAATGCAACTTTGCACATTCACCCTACAGTGTTACCTGCTTTACCTTTAAAGTATTTCAGATTTACCCTTAAATAAAGAGAATTGCTTAAGTTAGCTTGGAGTGCTGCTGATGTTTTCCTGACAGTACAAGCAGGGCATCCTATTTCTTTTTGACAGTTTGTGTATCTGCTGAGATTGAATGGAATGACGTGAGACAAGGAAGAGTTTTGCTCGGGAGGATGGCTTGCCTCAAATTCATGAAACATGCTCTGAACAGTGAAAGTTGCAAGGTTTTGGTTTTTCTTTAATAATAGGTGGAACTAGGCAACCTGGACATAACAGTACGTACCAGCTTCAGTTGCAATAAAATAATAAGGTTTTATGTGATCATACCCAATTAAGAATTTCAAACACTACCAAACTGGGATAATTAAGAGAATCTAGGGATGAAAAAATGCTGCAGAAAGTTTTAGTGAAGTAGAAAAACCCCAACATTAACAGTATTATAGACAGAACTGAAGTCTCCTAGATACAGCTATGACTGTTTGCTGTTATCTGTAGTGAAAGACAGTAGCAGAGACAGAACTACTCTGCTTTTGCATGGTAATTCCAGTTCATGTTAACTGAGAATTAACAAAACCTTTTTCTATTTTGCACTGAGCTGCCATTTCCACGTATTTTTAATTCTTCAGACTTGTATCAGTCCCTTAATATATTTTGATGAATTTAGTAGTAGTATTTTCAGTTATATTGAACCCTAACAGTATTTATTAACTAGTAAAACAAATCAGTATTTCATGCAGGCACTTACAAGTACCCGAAGTAAAAAAATGTGAGAAAAAAATCTTTAAATTCTGCTCTTGAACCAAAGTCTGTACAGTTTCTCCAGCTTCACTCCAATCTGATACATTGCCAAAATTGAGTATGAATACCTATAAGAAGTAACTTTGGGGTGATAAAAATGACATGAAGGTATGGTGAAATCTTACCATTAAAAAAAAAAAAAAAGCAGTAACTCTTATAAGCCTGTTATTTGCAATATCGCCTCATCTTCACTGAAGTATACGCAGCTCAAAACAAAACTATGTTTGCATATGCAACACCAGGTATGAATCCTTTTAATTTTACTGTTTTCACAGTTTCAGTGTATCTCAGAGATATTATTCAAAGCAATCCAATAATCATATTTGTGTTCCTTTTTATAATATTGATATGCTAATCTTTCTAAAATCATTAATAGAAGCACATAGGTTAGATACTGGATACTAACATGTTTGATGTTATTTTGTGTTTTTGTCACTGAAGACTTAAGGTACTTTTGTTAAAGAAAGATCACTTTTGACAGAGCAGACAATAAGTGACTGAATGGAGAGCGATTGTTCTTTTGCCTTCGTATAGGTATTAAATCAACCCTTAATTAGATAACTTCCAGAGCTCCACTATCTTCACAATCATATAGAGGCAGATTGGACTGTACAAGTTAACTGTCTTATGCTAGCAGAGATTAATATTTAAATGATTTTTTCTAGTAATACATTTTTCACAGCTGTAGAAATTGTAAAATATTTCAAGTCTACTGCTTCTCGTTTATCTGAGTACTTATGTCTTAAAAGAGTTATTAACTCTAGATACGTTGCATATCTCTGCTTTTGTTGCTGCCTTTGAAAAGCAAATGTTTTTTATAGTGAACTTACACTTCCCAAACAACATTAGCCCTAAAACTAATTAGGATTGCTATTATTTTCTAGCAATTTATATTTCTTTAAATGAAATTAAAATCAGCCTAGGTTTATCCTGTATTGCCACTACAGACAGCACCTGAATGCTCAGTGGGGCATCCTAATTAAGTCAATGTAACCTGTAATGGTATTCAGAACAAGGTAAATTAGGTGCCATAGTTTCTGTTTGTTATAGATTCATGAACCCTCTGAAAACTTATTTCCCATGCTAATGAGCTAATGAACTCTGGTTCATCATAAATCTCAAACTGAATGTGTTTTATTTTGAATTATTTCCATATTCACTAAAGACAACTTAGGACTAGAGTTTACCTTTTTTTCTTCTTTGGGAAATTAGGAAATGCCTGATAATTTAGTTAGAAATTACTTCTTTACTTAACAATGCTTTGAATAGTCACTGAGGTATCTGGCTTTTGCAACAAATTACTGTGGAACAAATTTCAGAGGGGTAAAAAGAGAGGAGACAGGATAAATGACAAGAGCTAAGAGACCAAACACTTTATACAAGTAGCTTAGAAACAAAAGCAATTAGGCTCCTAAATGTACCATTGTCTCCTCAAGTTCTTGAATTTGCTGTTTGCTGAATGAACTATACTGGTATGAAGAGATTTAGTTGGGTGTTCAGAGGTCCCAATGCACAGAGGTATTTACAAAGAACACTGCAAGGTTAGGCTAAAAAAAGTTTGGCAATACATACCTCTATACAAAGAAATGCCCATTCATATCCGTTAACCTCACTTCAGATTCTGGAAAATTGTTCTTTTTTCCTCTCCTTTTCATAAATGGTGATTCTAAGATGAAACTAGGTCAAATAAAAATCCAAGACCATGTTTGGATAGCTTAATCAACTAATTGTTCACAAAATGAACAATTTAATGGGCAAATAAGTATTAGAAGAGACCATTAGTGCCTTGTAGCTTTTCTCATCTTTTGGATGCTAAATGTGAGCTTATGTGTTAGCTACAAACACACAGCTGAACCTTTTTGACCACACCTGTGAAACACTATGATTATAATGTTTTGCTTCTGTCTCCTTGCTTTGAGGTCTCTGGTTCCCTCACTTGGACTTGTTTTCTACTTAACAGGGAGTCCCAGGCTCCTCTTCGGCTTGCTGACATCTGTAACTGAGGGGGTGGGGGAGGGAGTTGGTACCAGCGGAGGGGGCTACTGACATGGCTCTTTTAAGAAGTGTCGATAAGCTCCCACTGCTCCAGGTCAGTCATGTCTCTGACCAAGGCTGAGCAAATCAATGCCTCTGTGATAACATATTTAAGAGGGGAAAAATAATATCAGGGCGTGTGTGTTCTTTTGTTTTGGAAGATTTTTTTTTTTTTTTTTTTTTTTTGGGAAGGTTTTTTTTTTTTTGGAGAAGTCATACTTGGTAAATTGGTGGTGATCTTGTTGTTTAAATTAAAGTAGTTTTGTTTCCACAAGTTGAATCTAACTTTTACCTGTGAGTACAATTGGTGAATGTGTCCTCTCTATGCTTTGCCTCAACTCTTCATCCATTTTTTTGTTGTTTTTTCTTCTCCCCATCCCACCAGAGGGACGAGGAATGAGCAAGTTGCCGCATAGTGCTTTGTTGCCAGCTGGATGGGCTTCAACAAGAACAGTGACATGAGCCTTGTACTTCACATCCCGAAAGTGATAGTGGATGAACTTAGTGGCAGGGTGCCTTAAAGGTCATCATTAAACAGCTAAGCATATAGATGTATCAGATGACCTCAAAAGTCAGAAGGCTCTGGAGATAAAGCAGTTTGCTATAGGCTGAATTAACTCTTTCAAAGTAAAAATACAACTTCTCAATGAATGCTCCACAGAGAATTGTTTATGTTGTGCACTGAACTCTGTGCCAATATGGGCATATCATGTGCCTTGGAGATCCATGAACCTTGAAGAAGCACTTGTTATTTTAACAGAAGCCCAATGACTGAACTGAGGACCATGGACATAGAGTTACCGATTTCTTGAGCTATATTTAGCTGTCTAGGATACTCCTGATGTGCAGTAATTTCAGACCAGGCGCAAACATGGATTTGTAGTTTGCACTTTCATCACTTTACACATCTTCTGGGGATTTTCTTTCCCGAAGCATACACATGTGCACACAATCCCAAGTTCAGGCAGACCCATCTACAGAGACATCATATAGATTACATTAGTGACTCAGAACAAATTATTTTGTTTGCCTATATTCATACTTCCAGATGCTATCCTCTTGATTCTCACTTCGCAGAAGGTATGCCAAAAATGTTATATTAGATTGGCGTTTGTACTCCCCATTTGTACATAAAAACAACGTATCAGCCAACAAAATAACATGTATCTGGGTTAAACAAAATGGCTTGCTGGGAACTGGCATTTAAACTCAGAGTCTGCCTCTATGCTCACTTGGTTGAAATATTTCACATGGTTTCTCTGCATGTACTTTTAGATATGACTAACAGACAGTACAGATGTATACTGTCCCTGAATTTCATTTCTGTACAGAAGATCAATTTCGTGGACAAAACACAGTGAAAAGATTTATGGCTTGACAGAAGGAAATAAAAACACACAGAAAAGATGTTTTCTCATTATATTTCTATAGCCAGTGATGTATGAAAATATATTTTGTTTCACATTAAGACTTTGCGAAGGTTTGTGAAGATTGTTTTTTATTTTACTCAGTTCTCTTTCAACTTAGTTTTTTGGGATTTTTTTTTAAAGATCTTGGGCAAAAATTGTGACCAAACTTATTTTATATCTTATCACTCCTCCAGAAGCAGAACCTTTTCTTTTTCCTTGGAGCTAAAGGTCTGACCCACAAGATCCTGGAAGCATGGGGAAAGGCTTCCACTGATTACAGCTGAGATGAAACTCAAGCAGCTAGAGCACAAATAAAGTACGGCACCCACATTGAAAATGCAGAACTTCTGTGGACAAACAGAAGTTGCTTCTGCAAAAAAAGAAGAATGTGTTATGACATTTTTGGTGTACTAGGTATCTCCTGGAATATTTAGCAACAAATTTCTGCCCGGATAGTAAGATTAACCTGTTCGAGAACCTCTCTGTTTACAAGGCTATTATGTGGTAGCTTTAAATCTGTCTGTGGCATTTGTGTGTTTTGGGGAGGATTTTTAAATGAACTTAATCAAGCTCTTTTCTGAACTGTTTTATTTTGCCTCAAGAATACCTTAATTTGATTAAATTAAATCCTATGCCTAATCAAGATAAAATCCTAATCATTTTAAACTTGAAAAAACACATTTAATGGACCTCAAAGTATAGACGTAGGGGCTAATTCACAGGGGCTAAATCAGTTAAATTAAACCTGCACAGACAAAGCTTAATAGCAAATTAGGTTTTATCCCCATGTAATGCTAAGTAGTTATTTGTTCTAAAACTATGTATTTTTATGTACGTATGTATTTATCAATTAAGTTATCTGCTGGCTCACTCTTTTAGTGAAGTTTAAAGCATGTGGTAACAACAGAAGTTTTCTATTAACAAAAAGCCACTACTGTAAGATCACAGAGTCATAGAACATTTTGGGTTGGAAGGGACCTTAAAGATCATCTAGTTCCAACTTTCCTGTCATGAACAGGGACACCTCCTACTACACCAGGTTGCGCAAGGCCCCATCCAACCTAGTCTTGAACATTTCCAGTGATGGAGCATCTACAGCTTCTCCAGGCAACCTGTCCCAGTGTCTCACCACTCTCACAGTGAAGAACTTTCTTACATCTAATCTAAATCTATCCTCTTCCTGTTCAAAAGCATTACTCCTTACCCTGTCACTACAAGCCCTTGTGAAACTACAAGCTCCCTAGCTTTCTTGTAGGCCTGCTTCAGATACTGGAAGGCTGCAGTACGGTCTCCCATGAACCTTCTCTTCTGCTGGCTGAACAACCCAAACTTTCTCAGCCTGTCCATGTAGGAGAGGGTTTCTAGCCCCTGGATCATCTCTGTGGCCCTTCTCTGGACCTGTTCCAAGAGGACCATGTCCAACTTGTGCTGGAGGCTCAGCAGCTGTACTGCAGGTGGGGTCTCATGAAAGCAGAGCAGATGAGAAAAAACACTTCCCTTGACCTGCTGGCCAGGTTTCTTTTGATGCACCCCAGGATACTGTTGTCTTTCCGGGCTGCACTTCCATTTTGTTGTCTCATTTTGAGCTTTTCATCAACCAGCGCCCAAGTCTTTCTCCTCAGGATTGCTCGCAGTCCACTCATTACCCAGTCTGTATTTGTGCTTGGGACTGATATCCAGGAAAGTGTTTCTATTTTAATAATTTTAGCTATATTCAAAATTTGATGAGTCTTCATACACACTGGACATTTATCATCATCAAAGTATTCTTCAAAAACACTAAAGGCAGACAGTTCTTTAAAGACTGAACCACCTCCTATTTTGACATTATGTATTTTCTACAGGCGTTTAGTAGAATCCTGAAGTTATTACTGATGTTTTACTGAGAGGAGTACAGGTTGTGAACTGCCATATTCTGTTTATGAATCTGATTTCTGTTCATTGTCCTACAACAGTCTCTGATTTTTGCTGTCATCCTGAAAAATCTCCAAAGTAGTGAAAAAACTGTGGCTATTTATCCTTGGGCAATTTTTATGATCATGCTGCAAACTAAGACAATCACTGACAAAGGAGCACGATTCTGCCGCCACTGCTACCGATGGAGTGGGACCTTTCTTGAAAACAAATCACTGTGATATATAGACCAGGGTTAAAATGAGAACCTGAAAATGACACTTTACATGCCTGAAGATCCTTCAATGTAGCACCAAATCGCTCTTGAGAATTGTCTGGAGCTTTGTGTTTGCAAACTCTTT
>NW_008612749.1:37861-52549 GCF_000691845.1 Merops nubicus
AATTCATTTGCTGTCAACTTGTTTACTTATTACAGTTAGAGAAACCACTATTAGAATAGAAATGCATCCTATTGATCTTGCTTGCAAAATGGATTGGAAGGGGACCAAACAGAAAGGAAACCAATGTCCAAGCAAACGTCCTTCTACTAGACCAGAAAATAGCAAGAACTCTAACTTCAGAAGAGAAATGGGAACACCAAAATCACTTTCAGAGGAGTCTCAGTTTACCTCCTGATAGTGTATATTGCATCCAGGATCACATTAACATTCTTCTGATGACTTTATAAAACCTCACAAGTTAGACCTAGAAGTTATGTGAGAGGCTGAAGAAGAATATGTATGTTTGGCAACACAGTACATATTCACATATGCAGTGCAGCAGATTCTCATTAAACAAACCCAAACAAAGTTAAAATGAGCTGCTGTGGCTTCCTCAGTTGCTCAGTGCAGAAGATGGTCACAGTGGGAAACTATACTATAGAAGCAGAAAGCACTCAGGTTTTAAATATGCAAGTAAGGATACTATAACTGTTTTGCAACTTCTGTGGTTTAGAAGTTCTGCTTCCCAACTGGATTTTTTTAGGTCATTTCCCTATCTACTTCTAGATACAAAGTGAAATCAAACAAAGAGACATTTGTTCGTTCATATACAAATAAATATGTAAGAGTAAAGGAAAATATCATCTAGAATTATGCAAGTATTTGATTTTCTGGCTTGAACCAGAAATGTCAGAAAAAAATAATATTATTCCAGTTGGAGATTATGCCCTCCTCCTGTCCACCTTGAGAAGCATACAAGTGAAACAATAACACCAGGATATAGAAAAGCTTTTATCAAGTTTAAATGTAAAAAAACCCTAAAACTAAAGTAAAATTTCTGCCTGATACATTTAAATACAAATATTTTTATTATTTTATATTTTTTTTCCTAGTATGGGGCCAGTTTTAATGCAAAATTAATTTACATTTGCAAACCATTTAAGAAACAGGCTAGCAAATATGGCAAATAAAAAATTCTAGCAACCTATTGGACCATTTTGGTTGTCTGCATCTAAAAAATACTTTCTATGCAATGATCTCATATATAATGTAGTTTGACATCTAATTCATGGTTGCTTTGAAGTGTCTGATCAGACCAACATGAGTGAATAATTGAAAATAGAAAGCACAGCCAAAATTGTGAATGACTTGGCACCAAAATACTAGAGTTTTTTATGGATTGAGTTGCCAAGGACATTTTGAGGATCTGTTCCAAATCACATTAAGATGTGACATTTTGTAGTACATGTATTGTTAAACCGTGTATTTTCATTCCTGTGTATTATGAGTACAACATGCCTGATACCATCGAGAAAAAGCTGATTTGGACATTACTTAGCATGCTATTCAGCAAAGGTTCTTGCTACAGAAATCATTTATGCATTAATTGCCAGATATTTAGCTTAATAGGGTACTATCGGTTATGTCCTCCTGAAATCAGCAGATAAATGACTGCAACTTAAATTATACTACTGCATTTATTTCTATCAGGCTGAGTATTAGCTAGTCACATAACATATGTCTGTAGTATGTGATGAATCAGAAAGATCAGAGCCAGATCTAAAGGAGCACATTAGTCTTCTCAGACAATCCCAAAAACATGGGTAATGTCTTGCTTATGGTCAGAAGCAATATTTATGCAGTATGGAGGCAATGAGCAGGCTGAAGAACATTCCTACTGAATGCCTGGAGATAATACTTCCATTGATTAATTTTTTCTAGTTGTCATAGGAGTGGCCAGAAATGAAGTGCAAGTCCAACATAACTCAGCACAAATCTTGGATTTTACTTAGCTGTCAAAATACCATCTGCAGGCATTTGGAACGTGTGAGAATTTTGTGTGATGTGCTGTCTAAAAGTGTCTGAATATTTAAGGTGGCTATCTAGGTGTAACATTCACAACAGCAACAAGTCATCCTAAAATCAAATTTATTTGGTTAATTATATTTCTATGTTTAACGTTTATTTATCCTTTCCTCAAAAAGGCAATGTTTGTGAAGATTTAGCAACACAATAAAAGCAAGAAACAATATCAGTAATTACATGGAAAGCCCATAGTCAAGACATTATGAGGCTTTATTAGTCATCTTGGCTTGGCTAAATATATGTTTTTAAATCATCTTGGTTAAACCAACTCAAAGAAAGAAAATGAGCATACATAATTCACCTTTATCCCTTGTTTATATGGATGTATTTCAATGAAGTAAAGTCTCAGTTTAAGTCATAATTTTGCACATCTAAGTTAACAAGCACACTTGCAATACAAAAAGGAATAAAAAAAAATCATAATTATACATCATTAATTAGTTCTCATAGCATCGAGAGACTTTCCATTTTCTCAGTAGTTAATGAGTCAGGAATTTCCCATTTTGCATTGGAAATGCATTCGAATATGCGTTGCTGCATGCTGGACGGCTAGAATGGGGGTGTGACCAAAACATGCCATTTTCTGGCAGTACTTTCTCTACCTGCAGGTGGTGCTTTAGCAGCTGAGTAAAACCCAAGGTTTGTGCTCAGTTATGTAGAACTTCACTTCTGAACACTCCTGTGAAAATTTGAAAAAAAAAAAAACAAAACACACAACACACCACTAAGTTACTTTGATCTATAGATGAAAAATAAGCTTCATGTGCTATACACAGCTTTGCTTTTTCTTTTCTGAATGAGTTAGATAATGCTATGTGTGTGCCAAAGATGCAGAGCCAAAGTAGTCACTGCATTCTTAATCACCTTTCCAAAGCTACTACAGTAGAAGAATTGTTATTTTGAGGTAGTCTCACCTTATAAAAGCAACACACATGCATGCACACTCTGCAGGTTGGTAATTCCATTGTGTTGTCCTCTTCTTCCCCCCAACCCCAGCCTAGTGCTACTTATTTTTCAAATATTTGTGTTGTTCTAAGTGCATACATGTTGACTAAGTGCCATTATACTCGGTTTTCAGGCATGTATTAATATAATATTCCTGTAAAGAAAAAAAAAAAAATATATATACACATGTCACAATTTCTTAATAGACTCAGTATATGAAGTGGAAAAATGGTAATACATACCTGATGGCACAGAATTTACAGAAGCATTTTTCCCATGTATGTAAATTCCTTACTAAGTAAAGAATCTTACTGAGCTTTATGGATAGTTAAGTTCATAGGTATCCTTTCTATATTTAGACATTGCGTATAATGTGTGTGTTTATGTAGCCAAGTGTATTTGTACTGTTATGTGTGTTCACAGATGTGTACTGTACTTTTTCAGATATATATAAAGGATAATTGAGCACAAGGAATCTTGATCCATATTCTACTGCTAGCTGGAATTGTTGGGAAAGGTGCTGTCTATAGGATTTGTCTGAAAATTGTATAACATTTTAGTGATACTTACCTACAATATAATGGGATATTCTGTAAGACTGTCAAGTGAGGTTTAGCACTGCTGGTTGGAAAGATGAACCCCCATTTTGGCTCAGAGATGGAAGAACATGATGTGTTTTACAGAAATTTCTCACAGAGTTTAACTAAATCATGCCCTGGATTCACTTACTACTGAACTGTATGACAGGGTCTATTGACTGTATGACAAGGTTAAATTAATTCCTGTTTGCCAATTTGTTTGAGATGCTTACAGAAAGTTCTCCATCACTGCTAAGACAGTGCCTCAGTTCAAATGGGAAAAGGAATTTTTAGGTTCATTATTCAACGTAAGTACAGTGATTAAGAGCACCACAACAAACTAGTTTAAGAAAATAACTTCTTGTTGTTGTGCTTTTTTACTTTGTTTTGCTGCTTTGTTTTTTTTTTTTTTTTGTTTTTTTTTTTTTTTTTTTTTTTTTTTTTTTTGTTTGTTTGTTGTTGGTTGTTTTGTTTTGTTTTGGTTTGGTTTTGTTTTTTTTTCTTCCAAGAGAAACTGCTTTCTCTAAGTTTTCTGGTTTCCTCTAACCAAGATATAAAAGGATGTAAACATAGCTGAAGGTATGTTTTAATTTTAGATAATGTTTACAGAGCATTTTCAGGATACTCAGATACATAGGAAAGCTTTAGATTCTAAAAAGAGTTGCAGATATGGTTGGATTCTTATTTTATTCACACTATACCTCCTATCACAGACAAACCTATGTGTGGACAGTGCTGCCTTTCTAAAGCATCAGAGATCAGGTGACAAAAAGAAAAAAGGAAAGTAATAGCAGGTGTGAGAAAGATATTCAAGATGTTACCAAGACTACCTGAAAGGACCCTTATTCTATACTTCTGAGGAGGATCCCTTTCACAGCTACAGAAGGCATAATAAACAATTGGTAGTGCTTCTGTAAGGATTGCTTATCTCTTGTACCAGCCACTTAATTCCTTTAAACACTCGAAACTGGCTTCCTCTTCTCAGCCTGAGAAAAGGTAAAATCTATTAACCTATTGTCTTCCCTGAGGATCAAAATATGTAACAGAGTTTTATAAGTGATGGTAGCATCTTTGTCTTATTTAACACCTCCCATATGTATATCTGAAGGCAAGTCATGTCAGACTTAGGTACAGTTAGTCTTTTCTGCAACACTGGATGTAGATACCAACATGCTTGGTAGAACGTAGCTCTTCCACTGACCTCGATTACACTGGTGAGGGCTAATTACATAGTTATTCTGCATATGCTTCACTTTAAATGGAATAAAAATTATGCTCACAATGCCATAATCAATTTATATTAATCTAGTTTACGCAAATGAACATAATGAGTGTTGAAAAATCTGCAGGTAGGACTGGCTTTGAGGCAACAAATTCTATAGCTTGTTTAAAGTATTATTTTAGTCTACCGTGAGATGTTCCTGTGGAAAGAGATACCTCTACAGGTAATTTCAGAATATGTCCTATTTTCTCATGCTTACACATTTACAGTTTTGCCTGCCTCACAGCCACAACAGTATAGAAAGGGGCTGGTGTGTGAGCATAGTCAAGATCTTGTATCTGTATTACTGCAGACAGCAGCTGAGCCTTACTGACACAAAACCTCACAGAAATGAAGATGAAATTAAGTGAAACTTCCTTACTTCAATCTTTTGGTTTCAAAAGACATCTGTTATCCTGCAGGTATTCAATAATGCACAATTGGTTAATATAGAGGTATTATTAGTCTAAATAATTGTATTATTTGAAAATAAATCTAAAGAAGCTAAGTCAAATACCTGTAGGACTGAAAGCTTGACTTTTGGAGATGAAATAACACAGAAAGCAAGACATTAGAGTAACAATCATAAGTGTTTTAACACCACCAAACTGCCTTAAAAGAAAAAGCTGTATAGTGCAGTCCTTTGAGGTGTAAGGAGTTGTCTGAGAGTCATGTGGGAGACACTGGAGACGGAAATGGATGCATTGTTTGGTATAGTTCTGTTTACTTAATAATGAATGTCTAAACCAGCTTCTAGAATTAAGTGAAAAGAGATTGTTTCAAGGCCATTTTGAACTTTGAACTCCAGCTTTGCTCAGGAACACTCTCCCTTGTTTTTTTCTCAGGGTTGCACTGTGACTGATATTTCTCTAAGACTTAGGTTTTGCCTTTTTATTTCCTGCAAGTTTCTGTAGAATATTTACTGGGTTCTTTTTTTTGGTTAATTTTATTTGGTTTGGTTTTTTTTTGTTTTTTTTTTTTTTTTAATGAAATACAAAGACTTAACAACTCTCTCAAATCTCCCTTTGTTACTTTGGAAATGTCTTAGTCAACACAGCTCAGCCATGCTCAGACTCAACTTTCAACCAGTTAGTGTTTTCTCACTATAACTAAACAAGAACACCCATCCATGTATTCTGCATGGAGGTAGCTGCCACTTCTAGAAAATTTCCTAAAGTACTTGGACTCAACAGTCCTCAGCATGAGCTGAGACTTTTTCTTTAAGTCGCAAAACTGGAAACTTCTACTACTTGTAAGTGAAAAAAAAAAAAAAAAAGATTCCTAGGAGGATGGTCAAACATTGAAAGAGGATTCCAGAGAGGCTGGGAAATGTCCGCCTTTTGGGATAGTCAAAATCTGAGAAGACAAGATCCTGAAAAATCTGCTCTTCAGCTCTCATGTTATGAGCAGGAGATTGGGCTAGATTCCAAAGTGCTCTTTCAATCTACACAGTGCCATCATTGTAGGGTTATAAATGACATTAGGGAAAAGCAGAAAAACACACCTCAAACACCAGCAACCACTAGCATAAATGTGCTGTGGAGTAAAAATTGAAGTGACAAGTTTTTTATGTTGGCTCAGATTCTTCCCACGTAAGGAGTGTTCTGCATTGGTGAGGCAAAGTAATTCAGAGAGGCCATACCCCACTGTGAGTGGGTTACTGTAATAATAATCTGCATGGTTCTCCATTTTCCAAATCCTATATGGGAAACAACAGTGAATAGATTTTCCTACTAGGCTGGTGACCCTTGCTTTTGTTGTGGTCTCCCAGTGCCACTGACAGTCAGAACAGTTTAGGAGAATCCTTGTGATGTATTCACTTCACTGAGGGGCCAGAGCAGAACATACATGGTTTATGATCCAGTAATCTTTCAAGTCCTGCTCTTTATATTCCCCAGTTTGCTGTGTGCGCTGAAGGGTGGCAGCCAAGGTTTAGGAAACTACTGCATTCAGCAGTAAGGAACTGGTTCTTTCATGGTAATGATAATGCCTTTCATACAGGCTGAGGGAAAGACAGAGGAGACAAGTGCTGCATCTGTACAATTGGAAACCTCCATGTCTGCTCAGTAAGTGTCCTTCAAGAAGATGACCATAATATTCAGTAGTCTCTGATGCAGTGGCACATTCTACAGGAGAATGATATTTTTCTGGAAGTAGGCAGGGAAAATATGAACTTTTTTTTTTTTAACACAAAAAAATGTAAGTTTTTGTTGAATATGGGGGAGCAATGGCACATCCCCTTTGCCTATTGCTACAAGTGTTTGGAAGTCCTACTGCATGTAGAGCAGAAGTAAGGTGTATGCAGTCCATGTGTTGTCAGAATATTCAATTGTTACATGTAAAATTAAAAGTTTTCTTCCTTTTTGAATCTTATGTAGTATGGCTGACTGAAAATATCTATATCAAAGCATAGAAAAGCAGTTTCACCTGATTCTTATAAATATCTGCAGCTATCTGGCAAAGAATGAATACTGCACATCAGGGACAGGAAATTTGGTGAATAAAACTATAAGCAATAGTCATACAAAAACAAATTATGGTTAGTGATTTGCTAAGCATTCCTTAAACAGAGAAAAAGGCTAAATTAATTGAATTAATTATTTGTTTTGCATGATTTACACTGCTGTAACATTTGATTTGTGTTTTGGAATAAGACTATGTCCATTTTTTGAAGAATAAAACACAAAGGCATCATTAATTTAAGAAGATATTGTTTCATATTCACCATTTGCGTATTATTTATAAGGTATAGATGGAAAGTTTGTTCAGCGTAGTGATCATTATGAGCTATTGCTGTCTAAAGACTGCTTTGTTTTCTGTATGTTGAAGAAAGTTTTATACAGTAGATATAGTAAATGTAGATTTTTTTTGTCTAAGTTTTTTTTAATGAATTGACTACATGATTTATAACCTAATAAAACCATGTTTCATTTAGATAATTTTTAATTTTATATTTCTTAGTTTCCATTTTTATTTTTTTTTTAATAACTATCAGAAGCATCTCCTTTTTGGGACAGATCCTTCTTAGGGAAGCTTGTATTAGACTACAACCTAAATAAATACATGTATGAATTTGCACATTATATTTCTACATTTTCTAATGAAATTAGAATTCCTGTGAAACTTAGAAATTCTTTAATGCTGTTGTTGTTAAAGAACCTTTATGTGTGTAACCAATATAGAGAAGAGACAGATGAGAAAAATGCTTTTTAGCATTTTGCACATCAGCAGTTACCCTGCATCAATTTGATTCTTTCCTCCACATGTTGGAACACAGCTCAGAGCATTAAACCCATTCTCCAGTGATTGGGACAAAAGTAGGTTAGTAGAGTGGGTTGCTAGGAGACCAGTGTCAGCGTCATCTATGACCTTGCAGAGCATAAAGAAACTGTATAGATTTATTGAGCTCTGTGGCACATTGTCTAGGTCTTCTGCTTGACTGTCTTACTCCATTTCCATCTGCCATAGTGCTCTTGTGCTCCCTTACACATGCACACACGCCCTCGTCCCCAAGAGCAGCTGTGCACAAGGAGATGCACCTCCGCTTCTTGAGACTTCCTAAAGTATCACTCTTGTTATTCCTGTGCAATAAGCTACAACACATTCTCTTAGCTAACTAGACACAGAGGAAGCAGCATCAGCAAAACGCCATCCTTTTAAAAGCCTGCTTCTTCATACTCTTGCTGCAAGAACTATAGAAATCAGTTCTACTGGGAACAACATTATGAAAAATGTATAAACATCACAAGGTAATTTTGCTGTCATATCGAAAATATTTTTTCAAAGTTGCATCCACAGTTTTCACAGCTGAGGTGACTTAGGGTTAAACAGTCACGTACTGTAGGGAGCTGTGGCACTCCTGTCATCTTCCTGACTGCTTTTTTCGAAACAGCTGAAGGTAGCAGGTAGGAAGGAAAACAAAAGAAATTTGATGCTCACACAAAGAAATATTTTTTTCTTTTTAATAATTCCTTTGGATATGCAAAACCTTCCCATTACAATTATTTCTCTCCTGTCAGGGAGATTTAGGTGCTTACTATTTGAATGCTAATATTTGCATTACAGAAATAAACAAAGAAGACATACAGTGGGGGTCAGCTAATGAAATCCTGGACACTTTTTGTTAGCAGTTTACCTGAGAGAAAAGCAGCATATGTAAAGATTTCAATTAAAGAGTGCTGTGTTTGGTCCATAGACTGAGGTATGGCCCTTTCCACAGTTTATAATATGTATATGTTATTTTTTCTGACAGAAATTCATGTAATAGCAAAGCTTATTTTTAGGAAGGAAAGGGCCACTTCTATGGAACTGAATTGTCTATATTGCTTTCATCTGCCTTGGCAGGTCCCTAATGAATGCTTGAGGGTGACCAGGCTGTTCTGTAATTACCAATAAACACTGATTGTATCACAGCAGTTGAGAAAGTGCATTCCAGCTCAAAAGGCCTACTTGGAGGCAATTCCTTGTCACTTGCTTCTTGCATTTGAATTCAGAGACCGATTTCTAAAGCATCTCAACTGATTGCAGCTGTCTTAGAGGTTCTCAGGCATTATGGTGTGTACCAGAGCACTAAAACCCTAGGTTATATGTGGCTCAGTGCTGTCAGTAGATAAGGCTCCTTAGTTAGTCCCAGTAAAAAGTAAGAAATTAAGTTGTTTGTTCATTTGTTATAAACATTTTGGCATTACAAAGCATTGCTGAGAGATTTTCAAGCCCCAAATTATTGTAAAAATGGCAGAAATTGCAATGGACGAGGAACATCTATTCATTTTAGAAGAGGAATTATGTGGCATAGAAGTGAGATACAGAAAATGCTATCCCCAAAGTGTTCTATTAGCAGAATTTGGGGTCTAGAATATAACCAGGCCTCTGGCCCTCCTCAGTAATCCACCTATCTCCTTCTGTAACTAGAAGAGCATCTATGGCAATTTCAGACATCAAATCTGCCTGAATGCTCACATTTTCTATTCAGCGTATGTACAGGCATCTTCAGCATCCTGAACAGCTGAGGATTTGTCACCACTTCATTCCATATTTGATTCAGAATCCATGCCTCTTGCTATGCCAAAATTCCCTTGAGGGTCCATCTGAATTCTAGTGAATATAGCATTCTGGCAAGTTGGTCATATCTGGCAGCTGAGCACTGTGCTCTCAAGTGTCTGAGGTGGTTAAACAGACTGTCCTAAGGTCTTCATACATTTTACACTATTTACATCATTCGAGTTAGTATGGATCTACAGGTGTATAATGCCATAGTAGTGTTTTGGGGTTGTGGTTTGTTTTTCTATTTTTGTTTGTTTGTTTGTTTGTTTGTTTTTTCCTGTTATTTTTTGATAATCTGTATCGGACTAAGTCCGCAGGTGTCAGAATAACAGCATAGTTTCCCTAACTTGTTTTATAAACTGATATCAACTGCTAGAACTATTCAAAGCTTCTCAGCAGGATAGACAAAACTATGTTTTTAGAGCTTAATGTTCCAGATGGGAGAAACAGTAGACACAGAAGGCAAAGGGGATAACCTCAGGACGGAGACCAGAGTGAAAGCTCTCATATCTGAACAAGTAACCAGATCATTTTTCCAGGGCTCTGACATGGGCCAATGCAAGAGTGGTCACCATTGCAGCTTCATGTCCTGCGCAGTTGCCTGCTTCCTCTGTGCCTTAAATGGTGGGATTTGATTAGATGTGTAATTATAAAACGATCCTCTAACATCCCCCAAAATAAGAAAGTGTTATTTTCAACAAATGATGAGAGACACTATGTGTCTATAACCCTATTAGACAGGGAAAGAAAGTTTAACATATATTTTTTTAAAAAAAGACACCAGTATGTCTAGAGAACTGCCAATACTTTTATTTTCTCACAGTTTTAATCTCCCTACCTACCCTAATAGAAACGTTATGATCGTTAAACTGAATACCTCTCAGAATAAGAATTTCCTCACCATGATACTATTGCCTTTATCCAAAACAAGAGAGTATGTTGTCCTCAGGGTTAAATAGCACATAGTCTGAGGAAGTGTATAAAGAGAAGTGTCTGAAAGGCAAAGTTGTGTACTGCTGGTCTTCTTAAGAGCAGTAAAACCTTGTGTGATCTTCACTATCTTTAAAGTAACAATTAAAAATAATAATCAGCAATTTCCCTTTTGTCTCATTCAGATTAAAATGAATCTAAGTCTATATCTACATTAGTAAATTAAGACGATGCCCAGGAATACCATCATCTATGCTAAACTACCAGAAGAGTCTGTACTGTATTTTGGCTTGTACCTACAAGTACTCCCTACTGCCTCTGGACATTGCTCTACATTTAGACTACTGCAAGGAACATTAGCATTAAGGAGAAGGAGTATGCATACAACTGCACTGTTTTAGAGGCTATGGGAGCATAGGAGTGAGATGTCCCATGCTATCTGGGTTTCAAGGATGTCATAGGAAACAAATAGGATGAGTTAGAGATCTGTGTACTGCTGTGAGATATGATCTTGCTGAAGCTGTGGATGTGTGGCAGGATGACTCACACTACTGAAGAATTGCAGTGGAGGGACACAAGGAAGGACATGGTGGGAAGATGAAGAGATACAGTTGCCCTTTATATGAGAGAGTAGCTAGAGTGTGGCATGGAACAGCTCATTGGCGTCAACTCCCCATGGCCAACTACTTGCAGCCAACTTTCCACTGGACTACTCTACATAGCCAGCTCAGCGGAGAGACAACTCTTAAGCTGATGTCTCAGGAGACAGCAGGGGATATACCTAGTCAATTATTTAATAAAATGGTTTTTGATGTTTTAGTATTGCACTTTTTAAACATTTCCAAGCTTCATATATACATGAGCAAAGATGGGTCTAGGACAGTTCAGCTTGGCACATTGGGTTGGCCATGATGAGTTGTTATAGACCTCAAAAGAAAAAAAAAGAAAAAGAAAACAAAAAACAACCCAAAATAACAAAACTAAGTCTCCTCTTCTCCTAATAATGTAATGTGTACTGGAGGCAGGAATGTGTTTGTAGGCAGTCCCCCCTCTGCCTCCCATGAGACACCACTTCTTCCTGGTGTTTGGGACTACCATTAACTCCACACAGAAACCCTGTCAATGTTCAAGGGCTTTGCAGAGCTTGCCCTGCACCACAGAGGACCAGAAGAATCTGACGACCTGCACAAAACTATCCATGTGTGGAGCTGCCCATGTGAAGTTGTCCCACAGAGAGCTGTCTGTGGAGAGTTGTTTGTGGAGAGTAGTCCTAAACCTGCTAAAGTCCATGGACCTCTGCCTATGTCTGGATGATGAGCTAAACGAGAGCTCATGGATAAGGATTAAAAAGTAAACCAACATGGGTAACATGGTAGTAGGTATCTGCTATAGGCCACCTGACAAGGAAGAAATGGACGAGGCCTTCTACAGACAGCTTAAAGTAGCCTCATAGTCAACAGGACCTCATCCTCATAGGCGACTTCAACCTTCTTTACTTCTTCTGCAAGAGCAACCCCACTGTTCAGGAGTTACCTGATGAAAAATACCTCATCCAAGTCACACAGAAGGAAACAAAGAGAAGTGCTCTAGTGGACCCTGTACTGACAAACATGGAAGGGCTGTTTTTGAGATGTAAAGGACAAAGGCAGCCTTGCCTACAGTGACCATAAGATAGTGGAGTTCAGGTTAATGAAAGGAGGGAACAGGGGAAAACATTAGATCACAATACTGGGAATCTGTAGAACAGATTTTGCCCTCTTCATGGGTCTATTTGAAAGAGTCCCATGGGATAAATGCCTTGATGAAAGAGATGTCCAAGAAAGGATCACATCCTCCAAGCAAAAGAGAAATCCATCCCTATGTGCAGGCTGTTAGGAAAAAAATGCCAGAAGGCTTGTATGGATGAGCAAGGCCATTCTGAACATAAGAAGATAGTATACAGAAGGTGGAAAGAATTATGAGAAATCTGAGAGAAATACAGAGATGCTGTCTGAGCACAGAGATGTAGTTTTGAAAGGCAAAGCCCATCCCTAACGTGGAATGTCAAAGGCAACAAGAAGTGCATCTCGAAGAACACACGTAGCAAAAAATCTAGTTAAAATGTGGGACCACTGCTGAATGGGGTAAGAGCAGAAAAAGCTGAGGTTCTGAATGCCTTCTTTGCCTCAGTCTTTACTAGCAAGACCATCCTTCAGGAATTCAAGGTCCTGGAAAACAAGATGAAAGTCTGGAGCAAGGAAGCCTTACCCTTAATGGGAGAGGATAAAGTCAGGGAATACTTAAATAAACTGGACATACGTAAGTCAGTCCATGGGCCCTGATAAGAAACAACTGAGTGTTGAGGGAGTTCTCTGATGTCATTACAAGGCCACTCTTGTTAAACTTTGAATGATCATAGTAATTAGGACAGGTGCCTAAGGACTGGAGGAAAGAAAATGCAACTTCTTTTTCTGAAGACTCAGGGAACTGCATTCTGCCAGCCTCACCTTTATCCCTGGGGAGGTGATGAAACAATTCCAAACTCTTGTTGGGTATGATGTTGATCAGAAAAAATTATCATGAATTCACAAAGGGGAAGCCTTACTTCACCAGCCTGGTAACTTTCTGCTGTTGCTTGCTTGATAAATGGGGGGAGAGCTGTTGATACTGCCTGCCTTGACTGCAGCAAGGCTTTTGACATTGTCTCCCACAAGACCCTTGTAGAGAATCTGATGAAATGGGATGGATAAACAAATAGTGAGGTGGTTTTAAAACTTGCTGAAAGGTCAGCTCCAGAGGGTGGTGATCAGTGACACAAGGTCTGGTTGGATTCCAGTGACTAATATTGTACCCTAAGGGTCAATACTGGGTCAAATCCTGCCCAATGTCTTCATTAATGATCTGGATGGTGGTGCAGAGTGCACTCTTAGGAAGTTTGCTGCTACCACAGAAGCACCTCACACACCTGAAGGTTGTGCTGCCATCCAGAGAGACCTCAACAGGTTAGACAAATTGTCTAACAGGAAGCTCATGAAGTTCAGAAAAATAAAGTGCGAAGTGCAGAGTTGGGCACATGGGGAAGAATAACCTATGCATCAATATATGCTGGAGGCAACTGGCTGGAAAGCAGCTTTGCAGGAAAGGACCTGGGGGTTCTGGGGGACATCAAGTTGAGTAGAAACCAACAGTGTGACCTTGTAGCAAAACACCCCAACAGTATCGTGGGCTGCATTAACAGCAACGTTGCTAGCATGTCAAGGGAGGTGATCCTTCCCCTCTCCTCAGCACCAGTGAGGCCACACCTGAAGTACTGTGTCCAGTTCTGGGCTCCTCAGTTCACAAGACATACTAAAGAGAGTGCAGTGAAGGACTACAGAGATGATTAAGTGACTTGAACATCTCTCCTATGACAAGACATACTAAAGAGAGTGCAGTGAAGGACTACAGAGATGATTAAGTGACTTGAACATCTCTCCTATGAGAAAAGGCTGTGAGAGCTGAGACTGTTCAGCCTGAAAATAAGAAGGCACAGGGGGAATCTCATCAATGGATACAATTACCTGAAAGAAGGGTGCAAAGAAGATGGAGCAAGGCTCTTTCCAGTGGTATCCGTTGATAGGAGCAAAAGCAATGTGTACAAACTGGAACACAGGAGGCTCCCTCTGAACATCAGGGAATGCTTTATCACTGTAAGAGTAACTGAGCATTGGCACAGGTTGCCTAGGGTTGTGGTAAAGTCTTCATCCTTGGAAATGTTTGAAAGCCATCTGGACACTGTCAAAGTTTAGAGCTATGCTGGCTACTCGATGACTGACAGATGCTCTCTATTAACTCCTCTCCCTTCCCAAAGGGGAAGGGAATAGTAATAAGAGAGAAAGACATGGATTGGAAAAGAAAGCTAAACCAGCTTTAATTAAAATAATAGCAATAGAATGAACTATACACAAAAGCAGTATCAAACCCAGCCCCCTAGTGGTAATTATATCACCATCACCAGTGAGGCTGTGGAGCGAGCACTGCGGAAGTCCCAGATCGGACTCAGCAGGA
>NW_008612749.1:52585-78033 GCF_000691845.1 Merops nubicus
AAATGGGAACCAGATTCCAGACCTGCATTCTGGAACTGGATTCAGAAACACATGGATCAGGGTTGAAGGTAGAAAGGACAGAATCCTCCTTGGGTGCTGGCCATTAAGAAGAGAATCTGACCCTCATGATCCCTCAGCTTTATGAATATGATGTACATGGAATGGAATACCTGTCTGGTCAATTTAGGGTCACCTGTCCTGGCCGATTCTCCCTGCAGGTGCAGCCTTTCACTATCTGCACTGCAAAAATGATACACAAGATTCAGCAGTGACCTTTGTCTGCGCAGCAGGTGTCAGCAAGAGCCTTTCTGCACACCAATCCTTGCTAGTAACTAAACATGGAGCGTTATCACTGCTAGAAGAAGACATTGCCTGAGAAGATGAGCCTTTAACTCCAGAAAGTGCAGTTTGTTAGAAGATACTTAGTTCTGTTCTAACTCAAACCAGGATACATGGTCTTTCACAGCTGGCCCTTGGTGACCCTGGCTGAGCATGTGGTTTGGCAAAATGACCTCCATGGATCCTTTCCAACCTCAGCCATTCTCTGATGCTATTCCCCTATCCATTTAATTTATTACAGACATGATATAAAAGAAACTCGGAGGAGTACGAGTCTTACCAGCTGATTGAAACTTCTCATAGTCTTGATCTGATATAACAGCTTTGGGATTCCTTTTTAAAGTTGTCAGTTTTAGTATCCATCTGTGCATGTTGCAAGTGGCAAGATTAGGATATGCATGAAAGTCTTGTTATCTGCTGTTATTTTTACTAAAACCGGCTGCCTTAATGATTCAGTGGGGTAATAAATCATCATGTATGATCTGAGACTCAGTGAACACTAACTGATTTTAGTGTGCACAGGGAAACCTTGGATCCTTCTTTATTCAGGCAAATGATACACTTTTGTGCAGAAATCACAGGAGAAGAAAATTTTAAATTGTTATTGGTAGAGGTAAGCTCATTTGAGTGGTGGAGCTGAGCTGGATGGATAGGTGAATGCCGGGCAAACCTAGTAATGCCAGTCTCTAAAAGTCCTGTTCAGTCCAAGAGTTTGGTCAGCCATTAGTGATATGAAAGACCTGTCACCAGGCACATCACACAGCCCTAGCCTGAGCACCTTGCTTGAAACATTCATTAGCTGCATATAGCTCAAGATTTGCTTGCTGGCAACCCTTGCAGCACATGAAGAGAGTTTCGAAAAAGTGCAGCCACAGAGTGACTGAGCAGTTTTATGTCAAAGGGGACTGGAGAATATGTCAGTTTTCATTTGGAAAGTGTTAACTTTGGCTGTTTATTGTGGCAGAACCTATCTGACTTACCAAAGGAGCAGGAAAATGAATAATGATTTTTTTTTAATGTTGTATAAAGTTAAAAATGATTCATTGGAATTTTGCTGAAAAGATTTTAACTAAAGTAGGTACACTGTTCTCCATTTTTTTTTTCCCTGCAAATCTTAATTTCAACATGGAACTAAATTGAAAAGACAAGGTAAAGCTTTAGTGAAAATTGTACTATGAAGATGTTCTTAAATAGAACATCTAGGGAAAAAGGATAGCTTTCATTGTCCGAGTGACTGGGAGTGTTACCATAAGGAGCACTGCATGGCAGTGGATTACTCTAAAAAGTGTGAATACACATCCTAAGGAATGTCCGCCGCTTAAATATTTCTGAAAGTATTACCTTGTGTCTGCCATTTGCCATGGAAAGCTTTATTTTGGGGAAAAAAGTCTGCCTGTAAGGAAAAATATATAATTGTTAAGATATGGGAGAAATGTACTCTGATTCCTAGACTAGGCTTGGAGCTATGTCAGTAGACAGCCGTCTTGATGGTCTAGTCCTTTAAATTAGTTTGCTTTTAGTGGCCAATTTTTTTTTACAGTGGCCAATTGTAGTGTAGATCAGATATTAAATTATATTACTATCTTGGCACCATTTGCATATTTACTTCAATTACACAGGATTCTTTTGAACATGGCTTAGATCAAAATTAGGTGTAAGGAGGAAGTACAGAAAGTTATTTTTATGGCTGGCTGGCACTATATACTTTCAAAACATTGTAGGCAAGTTTCCCAGCCTGATTTTTAGATCAATAATGTTCAAATGGATGCATATGTCTTCATTTCGACATTTTGCTCGATCACTTCTGTGAATTCATGAAAGTGACTCTTGTTACTAGAGAAAAATATTCACACACAAAAAATTGTTTTTAGCTCAAAAGTTCTAAGAATTGAACATCCCATAGGCAGATTGTTAGTAATCACCCTGTGAATATCCTGCAGAGTGAGAGTTTGCTTTCACTGAATATAACTCATTCATCAGCTCACACTCTGGATTTTTTTAATTTTTCACCTATCTTATGCTCTTTCTCCCACCATCTCTTTAAACTTGCTAGATCCACACATGATTGGATTCAACATGTTGAGCCAAGAGAAGATTATTGCTCTCCCTTTTTTACTTGTTTATTTTTCTACCTGTTTGATGAACAGGGTCTGTTCACAGTGGAGTCAAAATGATCCAAGGAACACTGGGCATCCTCAGCCAGGGGAACAGGACTGCCTCTGTTTTTCAGTGGCAAAGAGCTGTTAGGTCAATGTAACAGTTCCATCTTTCATCCCTTACCCAATTTATGGAGCAAGGTGTTGTTTAGGTCTCTACAAGTTTATAAATACCTGCAAACTAAACAGCCTATGCTTACGAATAAAGCATTAGTGACATTGATCATATTAATCCTAACTATATGGCAGTGGCACTAGAAAACTGTGTGCTCTGGGTAAAGCAGGGGTGGGTCTACTTTGAACAACATTGTCCCTGTACTCTGTGTCAATGTGCTATTGATCAAGAAGGACAAAATATATGTCTCCTTTTTTTTACACTGACTATTGGTTTGGGACTTGATGTCACCTGGTTACTGGAGATGCTTTGGAAAGCAGCAAGCAGAAAAGCATACAGCAGTGCAACATGTCCAAGACAGCAATGCAGCTCAGGAGCAGACCTCAGAAGTGCTGATGACCAGCTTGCCATGCTTCTCTGCCATTAATTGCAGGTGCATATTCAGTGATTTACTGAACCTTTGCTGTTGTTTCTGAACATGTTTGTGCACTCTCAGCCCCAATTCAGAAGCAGCCAGTCCTTCACGGGTTCTTCTCAACTGCAGTGATTGCAATGGCCAGACGAAAACAAATAGCAATGCTACCTGTATGCCATGTATAGCAGAGCTTCCTCCTGGAAGTATTTTCCGTGTCAGGAAAGCCAGGGTCAGTCTAGTGGAACTGGATCAGAATAATTCAGTGTGGTACTAGAATCTGGGCCATTGCGTTTAATGAGAACACATTTAAATTTCTTTGATATTTCTTTGTGGTACAGTGTTAAAGGCCCTAGGGTGCAGCATATTCCATCTTAGATACACTAGCTTTGTTAAATAAGCAAATAATCAGTTACCTGTAAGCAAAAGAAATGGATTGCGTATGTGCCATGTATTACCCTTTGCTTAAAAATAAGTATCTCTTTCTGCCTAGGATTATTTTATATTAGACAATTAGATATACTGAATAAATGTAAAAAACATAGTTATTATGAAAATATGTTGTTTCTGTACACATAAATGGCTTCAGCTTTGTTTTAAACCAGGGTACAGAATTTCTATCTTGTTTTAGGAGGAATAAAGATGATAAAAACATGATCTTGCCCTACACCCTGCAATCTATGGGACATAAATATGCATTACAATGTAAAAAGAAATGGAGTCTAGGCAAAGAGTACCTTGTAAATGTCTAATTTGAAGATTACAAGGAGGAGAACTGTTGAAGTGAGGGAAAAAATACAACAGCTCTGAAATAAATTTCCATAATTTTGTTGCAGAGTTGCTGAGGCAAGCAGCTTCAACACAGTAGAACAACACACCTGCTTATAGTTCCTATACACTGAAAGAGATCATTGTAGAGGATTATCCAGACCACATCCTTAAAATTACTCCAGACTAACACAGAAACAGCCATATCTTCAGGAATGCAGAAAACTAGTTACTAGCAAAACAAACTTTTTGGAAGATTTGCTCTTTCAGCAATAAAGCCATTGTTGGAAAGGCTCCCAACACCTTCACAGATTATCTGATCCCACTGTTGGGAGATGTAATTGACTCACATTTGCAAGACTTTGACATGCTTCAACTTCTGATGCTGTGGACATGCAAAACAACATGACCTTACATTCATCAACCAAGAGAATCAGAAGGAAGAGTATTATGAATAATAATAACAAATAAAACAAATACATCTTTTCTTTCCTTGCATCTGCCCACCTCTTTATCTTCCCATCATTTTAGGGTAGACAAGCAAAAACTCTTGGGAAAAGTAAAGTATTCCTTCTGGACTTGCTCACTCTTCAAATCAAACAGTTCAACATACAGGGCTTGTTGCTGAAGGTCATCAGTGAGGTTTGGTGTTAGTGCAGGGCTGGCAGTGTTCAAAGGTGCCATACCTAGGGAAGATCAAAGTTAGCTGGACATGTGGTTGGGATAGTGTCCTACAGAGAGAATGATGACTAGCCTGTGTTTCCTCCCCACAGTGCCTCCTAAAACCTTTCCCCAAAATGCTTATCTCATCCCTTTTGAAAATAACCTTTAAAAAAATCCAGTCAGATTTCAATAAAACACACAGAAGCTCAACATGAAACCACTGACGTAGAATATAGACCCAAGGCAAGAGTTTAAAAAAAAGAAAAATAGTGCTTAATCTAGGGTCATATAAATGCAGGTATTTCATAGTCTCGTCTTTGTCTGCAAACTGCCAAACAGGGCCCCGATTCAGCAATGGCTAATAATGCCCACATTTAAGCACAGGTGGATTAGTATGTTTTAACTCTGCTGCACTGCCTACGAAGTTCTGGTTATAAGAATGACAATGACATTGTTAGCAATGATAACATTTCAGAAGTAATAGCTCAGACAAAATGTAAATTATAACATGCTCGTAACTCTGATAACTTTTTTTTTTTTTTTTTTTTTTCACTACTGTTATTTTGTGAGAAGAAATCCAGATATTTCCCTTCAGGTTTTCTTTTCTTATAAATATTTTATTAGAAAACCAGGTAGTGAGTAGGTAAAGGTACTTCCTGCATGGATGGTCTTTCACAAAGCATGTTCATATATCAAAGTATCAAAGACAAACAAAGATGTCAGGCTGATGATTCAGTTTTATGCTTATGAATACAGGATACACAATATAGTGACTAAAGAATGTCACAGAGCTGAAGTTATTTACAAACTGTGGCTAGAAGCACTTAAAATTGCTTTAACAATTCAGGACTTACAGAACAGGTGAAATGTAGTTGATGAAAATGAGCAGAAGAGTGCCATAAATAGGAGCAAGACAGTAAAATCTGGTTTAAAATAACTTAGGCTCCTCTCCTTAATTCTGATTGAAAAACACTATCCATGGGCAGTCAGACTGCCCTGAAACAGTGTTTTTTTGTTGTTTTTCCTGCCATCAATAAGCCACAGTAAGGAGTATATTATATCCTGGAAGGATATATCCTTCCTTTGATGGGAGGGATGCACTACTTCAGTGCCTAGAAACCTCTAAATGCATACGCATATGTAGGCATAGATTTTGCTTTCCTAAATCTCCTCTCTCAATATATCACACAAGGAGATGGAGCGGAAGGATAAATGCCATTGTGGGAACAGAAGGCAGCCTAAACATCAGCAAGTCCAAATGACACATGCAGTTCTAAGCTGACCATTTTTTGCTTGTTTAATTGTTTGTTTGCTTGTTTGTTTTTTTTTTTTTTTCTTGTTTTCAAGTAATTTAGCAACATGCACCTAAAAGCAGATTTAGGCTTTTAAAGACATGACATATATAGCTAAAAAATGGCAGCTCATTTCCCTGGCAGCTGCGATGCACTCATTTGACACTCTACAGCACCACTGCTGCTCAAGAGAGCACATGGCTCCCTTGACCTTACAACTTCCCTCTGATTCTGTGTGGGAACTTTTGCTGCTTGAACTGTGAGATACACATGGAGGCTGAAGGACCCAGGTGGCATTTTATTTTGCATTCCCTGACAGAACTGCTTTTTCCTTCACCTAGCCAGATTCTCCATCATTGTCTCCTTCTCTCATCCCCCTCACTGCCCTCAACTTTCTCTGCTTTCCTGCCTGCAGTAATTTGCACTGTGGCCATTGTGCAAGCTTGGCAGATAAGCAGCCCTGGTGGCCATTTGGTTTGTTCTGCTGCAGCAGAGGCATCTGCATCGACATCTGACCTTTTCTGGCCTTGCCGTGGGCTGTGCAGCACAGAAGCTTTTCCTATTTATAAGAACCATGTTTGAAAAGGAAAATAAATTCCAAGAATGAATGCCTAACAGTACCCCATACTGTCTGAGGCCAGGCTACACCAGTACCACAGAGTACATTTGTAGTGGAGTCCCTTTCAATATGCAAGCTCATCAGATAGCAAGGTTGCCACATGCTATCATTTTACAGCCTATTTTGCAATCTTAACTGTCTGATGCACAGAAGAATTTTTTAATCTGTTACTTTTCTTAAAAGTAGAATGATGTGAGTGGCTCGCATATCCTTATGCCCTAATAGAGCACAGACAAAAAGTCACGTAGAAGCCCAGGATTAGACTTAGATTGTGGCCAGAAAAAATATGAATATTTACAGTGCTTTTCTGGATCCTAAAAGAAAAATTGATCATACAAACTAGCGAAAAAAAACCAAAAACAAACACAAAAACAAAAGCACAGTCAGTTCTCTTCTCTGATTTACACATACCTGTTCAGATTACCATGTGATACAGTTCATACTTTTAGAAGCAGGAAGAATTATTTTTTTAAGAAAAAATTATACTACTAGTTTAAACTGAAAATCAAGTAAAAAAAAAAAAAATCAATTCAGAATTCAGTTAATGTCCAGTGATTGTGCACATATCACATGAGAATTTGTGAAAATTTTACACTATACTAGAATGATTTACAGCGTTCGTATTCAGGACTTGCCTTTCCCAGTATATAACAAGTTCCTGTTTGATGCATGGCAGAGTCAAGTCCCATGAAATCAAAGCTGTTCAGGGTAATTATTATCTCCCTTAACAAAACAGTACAGAAAAAGTACATAAAATGAGGGACTTGAATTAACAAATAGAGGTTCAGAAAGTAGGAACAACTTCTGAGTTCCAGACAAATCAGAAAAATGGTCTGAAATCATGCACATTATTTCTTCTATCAAGCTTTAGGGGAGCTCTTACTAATACAGCTTTGAAACTAGAAAGGGGCATGCATAAAAGGTTTGGTTGAGAATGCCTCACTGTTATAAATTAAAATGTTATTTTGAAGACTGTGCTATGATCTATCTTGATACACTTATCAGGATGCTTCCAAAGTGCAGAGCCTACTTTGTTGTTGTTGTTGTTTTCTTTTCTTTTCTTTTCTTTTCTTTTCTTTTCTTTTCTTTTCTTTTCTTTTCTTTTCTTTTCTTTTTTTCTTTTCATGTGTAGATAACTTCATATTGAAGTTATCTACACTTTTTAGGGATAGTACATTACAAAAGCACAAAACCATCTTTGTGGATAATGTTAAAAGAATCACTCTACCATTGCTCTTTCATATCAGTCCCCATGAGTTCCGTCTAGAACTCTTCATGGGTTCTCAAATAAAACAAACAAAAAAAAAAGTGAAAGGAAGGAGTTTAGGAGAAAGACAGTAGAAGATCAGTAGAAGAAGAAACAGAAGATTAGTAGAAGATCAAAAATTCCTATTCTGGCTCAGACTGGGAGGGTTTGTTCTGTTTCGTCTGTCTTCTTTGACTCGAGTTTTTGGCCTTGAGTTGTTTGGTACAAAAGTTATTCTGTTACTCCACAATAATAACAATATGACACAACAAAGATCCAACAAACTCACTTCCTCTCACTGGTGCATTTCCTTTTTCTTTTTTTTTTTTTTTTTTTTTTTTTTTCTTTCCCTTTTTTTCTTTTTCGTGTCTTTTTTTTCCCCCCTCTCTATCATAGAAAGGGACTCTAAAGCCTTATATCAGAACCACCTGCTAGAATGGGAACCCAGTAGTCAGCCTTTCTGCCTTCTCTTTGACAGAAGTCACATTTCTGCTATCATCTTTTCCATAGATTATCCTCTGTTACCATATACACAAGCATCAGAACTTTAGTAAGGACTATAACTCTAGCAACTCTCGAACGTGGGACATAAGTATTTGTTTTTCTCATCTCCAGTATTTCTTTTCTCCAGAAAACCCTTAATGCATTTGACAACAAAATGTGCAGCATAAAAGAAATTTATTACAAATACTTTCAGTCATAGATTTTATGAATTAAATGAAATACATTTTAAGTCTTTTGTTTTACAGCGTTGTTTGACCTTTAGAAGTAACAGCTGATTTATTGTCTAGTGTTAACGAGAACTAATTAGTTAGAAATATATGTCTGAACTTATACCTATGATATGTCTTAAATATAGTGATATATTAGCAAATATTAAATAAGAAAGACTTAGGACTACAGATACATATATAAAAAAAAATCCATATATTAGTCTATGGGCCAAAAGAATTTCTCAGATCTAAAAGATACAGAGGAGAAAATTTGCAAAGGTGTTCTTCTTTGGCTGTTAACAAAGAATATGTTGAGTGGTCCTTGAAACTTCCCTTATTTCATCAGAAGCAGAACAACAAAATATGTTGGTACAGTTAGAACATCTTTCTCTGGAAACTCTGGGTCATAGATTTAATGCAAAGGATGAGTTTGTGGATTTGTGTATTTCAGCAGGCCAAGGACAGATACAGTGCCTAAAGGATGTATCAGAAGTTGTTTTGTTTAATTCTGTTTTCCTGAATTAAAATTCTTTCTGTGATGAGAAGGATTTATATTCCCAAGCCATCTACAGTTATAAACTGCTCAAAGTTTTTCCCCAAAATACTGCATTGGTTTTAATTCTATATTAGAAATTTATTTAGGTCTATATTAGAAATTCTGGAGATTTTCTTCATTAGCTTCTCACACTAACAGTTTGAAGAAATGTAGATTGGACTTTTGAAATGTTTACTTTCAAAATTCATTAATTGTGACGTTTCTACATACTTGCCACTGAATTGATGCACCTACATACCCTCATACATAAACGATACAAAAAAGGCTAAATGAACCACAGAAAGGACTCCTGCACTAATTACCTATGTCCCTTAAAAGCTTATTGTCTGAAAATCAAAATTTAAATGGGGGATGAGATGGAGTTAGGATGAATAAAACAAAAAGAGAAAGACAAAACTAAATACATAGAGAGAACAGTAGTGCGGTTATACTGCCTACAGTCTCCCTTGACAATTTCAGTGGTTTAATTTTTATATTATTTTGATATATTTCAGTTTTAGAAGTGATTTAATGTGTTGGTAAAAAATTGTCCTGACTGCTTCTTTTGCTTCTCCATGAGACTGAGAAAGCTAGATCAGATACTTTTTGGCTACTAGCAGAGAAAGGCAGAAGAGTCTTGACTCTTTTTATATATATGCTATACTTAATCTCAGGAAGAGTTGATAGCTGAAGGTGCCACAGAATGCAGGGAATTTTTTTTTGCTGCACATCTTCTAGTTTCAAACACTAACTATATAACAAACAATACATTTCTTCTACCAATTTGCAAATAATATGGGTATTCAAAATCAGAAAGCAGCTGAGAACACAAAAATTAATAATGTTATTTGAAAGCCACGATTTTATTGCATTTAAATATCATCACCTCTAAATTCATATGTGATTGCTGTAACTGTTTCTGTGTTATTGTGGTAGGTTTTTAAATCTGCTTTCATTTTGCTACCAGAAAGCTAAAGATTGTACTGAGGCTGATAGGAATCAGAGTTACCTCTGCCTTTATTAAAAAAATTCAGCAGATGAATTATCCACAAATAAGTACTGCCCCTATTTAGTAAAATTTGATACTGAGACTTTTTTTAGCTAATTCTCTAAATAACCAAATTTATTTCTAAGACAGATGGACTCATGCTCTATCCTTTCAGCTATGTTTTCCAGTACATCTTACTATGTTTCCCTCTGAGTTTTGATGTATATTAGAGCTTCATTAGGGTGTATTTGTATTATCCTACTTAGTATGATTATTAGTGTAATTAGAATTACTGGTGTGTTAACTTTTACTATCACTAAGCAATGGTGTCTGGACAGAAGTCTTGAAATTTGTTTTTCATTTTGATATGTGGTGATGTTAGATGAACTCACATAAATTTCTTAATCCCTACTACAGGGGAAATTTCTCCATGCATCCTTTTGATTATTGCTTAATATTGCTATAAATTGACATTCTGCTCTGAGTCAGTTGGAGAAAAAGTCAATAGGATCAGATTGTTACAATAAAAAAAAAATAATTATTGCCACAGATAGGCACTTGCTTCATTAAATTGGCACTGGAAGTTAATTTAGTGCCAACTTCTCACTGAGGAATTCTGCAGTCAGGATTGCAAACCACAGTATTGGCATTGATTGTTGGTCTGGGAAAAGATATGAATTTAACAGAATGTTACAGTAAGGAATAAGAATATGTCTAAACATTGGTTATTTTGTCCAATATTATAAATAACAATGTGTATTAAAAAAATGCAGTTTTAAACTCACATGTTAAAGATGAGCCTTCATCTATGAAAATAGCTCAGGAAGTGAAAGATTATCTGACTGTTCCTTCTGTGCTACTCTAAACATAGACATATCCTATTAATATTTCTCTTCATTTGTGCAAGTATGCACTTATGAACTTCCAGGTTATTATTTTAATGATTACTGAAAAGACCCAGAAGTCATCCTTTTATATTAATTCTTAATTAAAGATTTTACCTGACGAATGTTGTGAGGAGTTTGAAAATATTCCATACAAACAGAGCCTAAGCAAAACAAAACGAAACTAGGTATTTCAGCTTAAACCAGGGGGACACAGTGCTACAACTTGGCATGATGTGAATGAGTCATGCATGGTTAAGTAACAGCCCATAAAGAAGCTAGAATCATAGAATTACTTGGCGTTAGAAGGTCTTAAGGTTTTCATCTGGTCCAATGTTGTGCTCAGAGCAGAAGCAGCTTCAGTCAGAATGCTCAGAGCCTTGCCCAGTTATCTTTTGAATAGCTGCAAGGATGGGGACCAATTTATTTGATTTTACAAGGTTGGAGATAATTTTTTTTTTTTTTTTTAAATAGAGGGAGAGTTTGTGTGTTAATGTTAATCATCCAGGAACTTGCATTTGTGAAAAGTCCAATCTCTTCTGTGAGTTACATGGAATTTAAAAGCAATAAACAATGTTTTTATTGTTTTTTACTATGTTTTAAAATTTATAAGTACATAGATTTTTAGTCTCAAACTAGGTATAAATGTCAAAGTAACATTAAATTCTTTTACTATGTCATTAAAAAGGAGAAAATAATAACAGACTATAAAAGAATGATGTTGTGAATGTGAACGTTCAGATATTTTTTTCTTTGCTAAGTTTCCAAGCTAATTATGTATTTCAGTAACAGGTTGAGATTAATTAAGCACTTACACATAACTAACCATACATAACACTTGCCTAGTTTGACTACACTGAAAAAAATAGAAGTCACAATAACAATGTCATGAGGAGGATAATGTTGAAGGCAGATATAGCTGATGAAAATTCAGAATAACCTTTGTCACCTTGCCTCCACACAGTGAGATTCTTGAAGACAATACAGAAGGTGCCTCATTTTATCCTGGGGTCTTTTAAATCACCTTTTGCAGACTTCTTGGTATGATGAACTTGGCTGTGGTGTTTTCAACAGTGATACCGTATTCTTTTTGTGGCTTACACAACTGAAGCTTTTAAACCAACAGTGCAGTGTCCTTACTTTCTTATTCAACTCTATTATTCCATTAAGATCTTTGATAAAATTATCTCTGTCTTTCAGAAATTCTTAAAAAAAATGAAAAAAAATGCAAAGAGATTTTGAGTAAATCATGTTTTTGAAAGGTGACAAACAGAAACAAGGGAATACTGTTTTCCCATGTACAGCCCTGGCTAGCTGAGCTTTTGCTTAGGAACTATAAAATCAGAGGAAATGCCATATTTGGAAAGACCAGTGGGCTATTTCATGTACAGGATGCTCTAACACTAAGTGCAAAAATCTTCAAGGACACAGTCAAGCAACTGGTCCATAAGGGAAACTTCTTCTTAAACGGGCAGAAGTAGTGGGGTTTATAACTTCTCCATGTTTCAGCTATTGTACTTCTACTATGAAAATTCTTGGTTTTCATTGTGATATGCAAATATTTTTATTTGTCTGCCAGAACTGTTCCACTCTGAAGTCTTGTAGCTGTGAGTTACAGTTTAACAAAACATTAACTTAAGCATATTTTTTTTTTTAGCCATTTCTTTCAAAACAAAATAAACACCCATATTCATCTATCTGTGGAAGTTTCTTGGTGATTTCTCATACTTTTAGGTTTCTTTCTATTTCTGCCTTTCTCAATATACTTTACTTGTCAAGAAAGGTATCACATCAACACATCTACTAGTTTCAATGAATATATTTATACTGTAAACATAAAATTGAATTTTACATAACATATTTTCTTTGACAAAAAAAAAAAAAAAAACAACTTCCAGAGAAGTTTATGTTTACCAATGTCATTGCTAGTTTTTAATACACACAATATCAGGAAAATCTTAATAATTTCAGTAAAATTCAGCTATGATAATTTTTATGCTAGCATGTTATTTCACTCAAATAACAGCAGATAACTATGAAAGAGTTTACATCTGATGACCTTTCTTGTAAAACAATTTGTTATAATGAAGTCATTTATTTCTTTTTTTTTTAACTAAGATGGTATAATAATATAATGGTTTGACACTTCATTTTACATCAAAGAATAATAGTTGAACTTCTGTTACTCTTTTATTTCAAGCTTTGGACTCAAAACTGATTTATACCTGAATGTATGTATTAAAAATAGCTGCACCAGACTATCCTTTAATGAGTACGCTTTAGAATCACTCTCTTATTAGCTCATCTGGCATTTGAAATAAACGATGATGATCAAAATGTTAATCTACACTTTCTCTTCAGAATCTAGTTGTGTTTAAAATAACAAAAAGATATTTGTGGCCTGATTTTTTTTTATTCCTTGGATTTTTCCTGTTATTAAGACAGAAAATAAGACTTTCAAATGTCTGTTGTAAAGCTAAGTCATATCTCCTTGTTTGTATTCTTTTATCATAAATCCTACCCAACAGATGTATATGCTCGTTGTCAGCTGTATTTGTCACTGTACAAGCTGTCTCTTGCCAGTTTTTCTGCGTGTTGTTAGACATGATTTATTGTGTGCTGTCAGTCCTGTAGTTTCTTTACAAAGAAGCAAATCTGACTACCATTCCTGAACGAAGAAGTCATCCAAGTAGTAGTCAGAAGACTGTAGAACTTGTCTGATCATCTGTAACTTGACATTTACTCAGTGTCTCTGTTTTCCATTGCTGGGAATTTTGGATGGGAAAGCCTCCTTATATTACTGTTCTTCATTCTCGTGGGAAAAATAATCATACATTTATACAAATTCTTCCATATTCTATATATTTTTAAATGAAAGACTGTATATTTTTCTGTGGTTTTTGGTGTCCTTTATTACACTAAAAGTAAATCTCTTTGGACTATCTCAGCGCTGAGTTATTGGCCAATTATTTCATCATAAAACTCTTCACAAGAGATAATACATGAACAGTACATAAATCTTAAGATTGTATTAAACTTAATTTCATAACTCAATTTGAGGCAGAATTAATCATCACATCTAGTTGCCCATTAACACACCTGCAATGGAAAACTGTGGTCCATTCACACACATTTATACCTCTCTGGCAAACTTATAACTCAGTCATAGAGACAGTGATTAATAATAGACTGATGACTTACAACAAGAAGGGAATGTGAGAAATAAGTTTTAAAAAAATACATTTACTGGAAAAAACTTCCAGTCCCCACTCTAAGAACTTATCAGCTGTGGCTAAAGATACATGATACTGTACAAGGTTCCATTTTCTCTTCGGTGTTTTTCAACATTTGGTATTCAGCAAAGCCAATCCACTCCAAATAATTCCAAGTAATACTTATAACATTGTAGTGTACAATATCTATACTTTGCAATACACATTACCTTACGGAAGAAAATTAATAGGTGTTAACATCTAGAACTTGCTAACATTGTCCTTTCAAACTGTACATTCTAAACTTCCTTTGTGTGTGACAGGTTCTACTGCTATTGTCAGAACATATGGTTCTCAAGGTGAAAGAAGCACTAAGCAATATAGATATAATTTTGACATTTTCATTATTATTTTGCAGGTAAGTTCCTGGCCTTATAAAATCTGCTGATGCTGTTTAATCAAATTAATTCAACATTCATGGGTGCTATCTTCTCGTTTTCTTCTTGAAGTATGCTCACAAAGCCTTTTTAAAAATGAACACTCTCATTTCCTTCCGAATGTACCCAGATACATCTTACTCTGTAAATCTTCTGATAGAAAGAAAAAAAACACATCTCTGTGATTTGACTACACTGTCACTTGTTCTCACCACCTTGATTTATTCATTCATGTCATAGAGCCTAACTGTTCAGAGAACACAGCTCTCTTCAAAGCTGTGTGCCATTAATGTACCCAAAGAAAATAAAAGTTACACCTGAGATAAAGATTTATCCAGTCATTGTCATATACCTGCTACAGCTGGTGTTACAGTCCCAGAGAAAGATATCCTGAAATTCTCCGCATAAAATAAGCTAACTTTGTCTACTCAGAGCTGTAATCATCAGTAGTCATTCAGATTAAAATATTACTGTATGTGTTCTGACAGTGGGAGAGCTCATTTGGTTGACCCATGACAAAATAATAGTAATGGTAACAAAATGGGGAAAAAAAAAAAAAAAAAAAAAAAATTTATTTTGGCAATCCTGGATTTAAACAATGGATGTCCTTTTCTCCACAAAAGCAATATTTACTGTTTCCATGAAAAATATCACCAAAGATTTGCCTAAATTTTAGTCTCTGAAACATTCTGTTTTGCACATTTGGCAGAGTTGGTTCAGTACATTTGTCAGAGTTTTACCTCCTCAGCTGGAAACGTGATACATAAAAGGCTGCCTCTCAACTCCCAGGGTTGCACTGGTGCATGAGTCTAGATCCACACACTCTTGAAATATTAACAGGCTGAGCACAGCAGAATGCAAATTTCAACACATTTTTTTTTCCGTACATAATCTCAAAGTACAATGCTTGGCAAGAGCAGGATTCACTTGAAACAATCAACTAAATAAAACCAAGCTGTGCTGGCATATGCCTGAACTAGCCATTAAAAACGGATGAAGGGAAGTTCACATTAAAACAAGCCCATCTCTTCCATTTCAGCATTATTCTTGTGATATTTCCCCCTTTGAGTCGGGAGGCACATCCTGACATCCTTGCCTTGAGTTACAACTCAGCTAGACCCTCCTTGTACAAGAAACACAGAAAACATAGTGGTCATGCCTCATTCTTCTTTATATACCAAGGTTCAGTGAACAGAGCATTTATTCTGTACCTCCAAAATCTAGGTGTAATTCTAGGTTCAGTTCCAAAGGAGTTGAACACATAGCTGTCACACCTCATAGGGAGGATACAAGTCCTTTATATTGAAACTGTTTCAGCATTAAAAAGTAAAAGATTTTTTTTAGACAGTAGAGGAAAAGGAATTCTTTCTATAAATTATTCATTAGATTAAATAGCTCAGTGTTGTTGTATGCTCCAAAGAACACTTAGTTATTTCATTATTAAATACTATAATATACTCTTGTGTGCTAATTTATCAGCTCTCTTTGAGAAATCCTGAACACCCGGAAGTCACTGTGTTTTTGACCTTTGACTTGTGGAAAGTGCTAACCTGCAGAAGACTGCCCCAAACAAAGGAGAAATTTGGTTGCTTGCTCCATTTCTGACAACTTGTTGCTGAAGTGTACACTTTCTGCAGTCTAAAATTATATCAACTGCTGTTGTGGATATACTTTTCTTAGATGAGTCCAAGAAGGCTTCATCTTTATCATACCCAGGAAAATGAGTAAGTGAAAATGAACTTTCTTTGCAACAAATTAGGTGAACAAATAACATTTCTATGAAGCCCCTGTTAAAGCAGTCATAAATTAGTCTTATCACTTAGCCAAGCTGTCTCTTCCAAGAATCTTTGGTTGATGCTGAAAACAAAACAAAACTTTCATCCTTTTTAATTTGTTTTTGAATATTTTGGATTCTGAATACTGCACAACTTTCCTGCATACAAAACAACATGAGCTCATATATTTAAAAGGTCCTGTCAGATCTGACACTGTTGTTATTTTAAAAGCTTTCAAAGATATTTTTGAAGTTTTATGAAGCTAACTTAAAAGACTGCCAGCAACAAGCTAATGAGCTTCATTCATGTAATCCTAGGAAATGAAAAGAAGCAGAAGTATATTTCCAGGAGTGTCAAGTATGGTATCCAACTGCACATATGCAATCTCAATGGCTTTGGCAAAATTAAAGAAAAAAAATATTCATGACTGAAGTGACTCAAGTGGCAAGTGTGTGGCAAATGCAAGAGAAACGAGCTTTTTGTTATTCAAGGAGAAGGAAGCCCGCAAACAGATGATTGACTAGACACTGCAGCTTGGCAATGTACACAGCTTGCTGCACTGACAAGATTTGTGATGTGTGTCTACTTTATTTTGTGAATTGTTACACAAGGAAGTAAGAAAAGCTGAAGCTGCATTTTCCCATGTATAATGATGAGTTTCTGAAGATACAAAAATATGAGAGATTATTAAGCTTTTCCTGAACTCTATTGTATAACTTGTGCACACCTGATACTTTCCCACTGGAGAAACATAGTCAGATCTTCCTCCAGGTTGACTGTGCATCTTTGCCTTCATATCAGTGAAGCTATATTGACGTAACCTGCTGAATATCTGACCTATGGTACATAACTCCACACATGGTGTTGTTTGAGGAAATAAGCATCCATAAGTCTCGGGTTTCCAATCTCTGCTTCTTTTTTCCTCTCCATACTCATTCCTGTCTTTTGGCAGTGCATTTCAATATTGAAACAATAGTGCTGCTCGTCTGACAGACCTCAGTTTGAAACAGCACACCCCTATGGTTCATTCTTGTAAAACTTGGAGTTGCTTTCCACTGCAAAACCCCAGTTCATTTCGACAAGTGTATTGGTAGGACACAGATTTTCATAGTGTAAGAATAAGAATAGTGCCTTAGGATTTTTTTTCTGCTATCTTTACATATTTTAATAAATAAACTTTGTGCAAAATAATGCCTCTTGTGCAAAATGCCAGTGAAACTGTTAAGAAAGAAGGACTCATTCTTCACTCCTATCCAAGTGCTTTTCACATACATCCATGGATGGAAACATGGATATTTCATTTTACCACAGGAAATATACAACCATGACTTATTACAGACAGTGAAACTTTCTGTGCTGTGGATCTCAAAGGCTGCTGTATAAAGAACAAGATACAAGGTGAGATTCAGTGTGAAAGCATAGTTGCTTTCTCCTAAGAAAGATATTGCAGAAAAATATTAGAGTTTTCAGGGCAACGTGGTGGTTTTTTACAGGATGAAAAAGCCAAAAGGATGGACAAAACAGATTCATGCCAGTCTGCACTTAAACAGTGACACTAAAAGTCTCTTAAGTTTGCTACCAAAGCCAAGAAAAGCCACTTTATTTTCAACAAGAAAGGAAAAACTAAAGACTTGATAAAAAACTACAAGTGTTTCCAAAGGCTGGAAGAAAGCGAAATAATTTTCTCTGTTCCCAAGACAGTCTTACATTCTAAGAAGAAAATGTAAGGAAAGAGTGCATAGTTTTGCCCATGGTAACTTCTGACAGCTAGCCTCAAGGGAAGAGACATTTGTAATGAAGTAGGGGTTTAGACCAAGTCCTTTTAAGTCCAATGAGTGCAGAGAGGTGATAAGATGGTGTGAAAGTAATGGAAGCACCCACTTAGAAAGCTGTGGAACCAGAATGTGGTCTGTCTTGCACTGTTAGCTTAAGAAATGGAACCAGTGGAGACAGGGATGTTCTCTGCTGGCATTTTGTTTGAAGAAAAAGAGAAATTATGAATACTTGCAGTGATAGTAAGGTTTCTGGGGCATTTTATACATACATAAAAAAAGAAAACCAGAGACACCCTGGTGATATAGGAAGCTGTGGGTTACATTTCAAAACAGTGTTTCTGTACATATCTTTGATGGGAAGGGTGTTATCTTCCAGGGAGATTAATTTAGCATCCTCTGAGGACACTGCCACATCCTGTAGCAGATTTGGTGATACTTTGAAAGTGTTAGCCTGAGGTTGCCTTTACTTTTTTGCTTTTCAAGAATTTTTTTTCAATTCACTTCAAATCTCTTTCTGTGATTAATAGATTGCTATCAGTAACAAAGCTAGATATGCTAAAGGTTGTTTCCAATGTAAGTGATTATGATACTGCAGTCACTGCAGTATGAAATTTGAGTGGGAAAGATAAGTATCTCCTACACACCTCTTGCCTACCTCCAGCCTACACCCTAGGAGAAGAAGAGTGAGAAACATAAAGCCTTCATGCTGTGCAAGCAGGGTTCAGCAACAGCTAAAACACTGGTGAGTTATCAACACTGGTTTGGTCACAAATCTAAAGCACAGCACCATATAGGATACTACAAGGTAGATCAACTCACTTTCAGACACCTAGTTCAATGCGAAAAGAAAGACAGTGTGTAGGTCTCCAATAAAAATGACCAGAGTGGCAAAATAATCCCAGAAGTAATTAAGACAGACAAAAAATAATTAAAAAACAAAACCAGAAAACATTCTGAAAGAGTCAGCTTATATTGATAGAAAAAAGTCCTGTGAAGCTTGATCTGCTTCCTCTTTTGTCTTCTTTGGAGGCTAGATATCTTTCACTTTTGATTTAATTGTTCAGAACATAACAGCATGATAAAAGTTTTTTTATGGAAATTTCTCACAGCAGCACAATCAATCATATTTCCAACTCATTCACTGTCTTGAGCCCCTGAGCCTCAAAGACTTCTTTTCTATGGAGCTTACTTGTTAATTTAGCACTGATCAAAGGCTAAAACATTTATCATGCTTATTAGTGAATAAACCTAGCAGCAGGTATCCCAAGTGAGGAAGCAAATCCTCATTTCCTGCAAGAATGAATTGGAAATTATCCAAAGTGCTTGCAAACATTTTTTCAGGAGTGACGAATTGTCAAAAAGAAGGCAGCTGCTAGATGCAGCAGCTCTAGGGTTAGGAGGAAAGAAAAAAAAAAGGTGAAAAAAAAAAAAAAAAGGAAAACATCTTGCAAAGGTATCTTCAGACTACCCCGTGAGGATATTCTAGAGTTTCATTCACTGTAATTGCCTCTGAAATCCTGTATTAGCTGACCTTAGAATGAAGTTACAAAGTAACTGTATAAACTATTGTGGTTATTAATGTTTAGATAAATGGGAAATTCTTCATGCTTGCTCCTCTAGAGTCCCATTTTTTTTTAACACCTAAAAATGCATGTTGACATGTTGGAGACAGTTCTCTAAAACATCATCTGCACAAATCTACTCTGATTTGACCTCTGGAGAATTAGTAAACCCTGATGCATATGGACCTACCTTTTCTAACATGTAGCAGAGCGAAACAAGAAGGGCATTGTTTTTTCTTGGGGACTTAGCAAATTGATAAACCTGCTGAGTTAAAACTCAAAAGTAAGTATGGACTTGACCCGATGAACACAATCCCATCAAGAGTTTTTCGATTCATCCCATGACACTTACTCAGTGCTGTTATTCCATGCCATATTCATTGGTATTCTCTCTCTTGCTTGGTTATTATCACTTCACTTGGACATACGGTCTGATGTTGCTTCATCTTCCACCCAGACTCCATCTTACCTTGCCATGTGTAGGCCACCTTTGGCTCTGCCTTGTTGAAAGTTGTGGGCTTCTAAATACTTCAGTGTTTTCTCCTTCTGAATTTATTTTTCAGACTTCAGTGCTGTAATTTAGCTAACGACGACATATCCACCCTGATAGGCTGCTCAGGAGACCAAAGAGCACAGGATGATTTCAGTATTCATCTGTAAAATTTACCAGTACACTGGTGCTTTATGGTAAAAATATTTTACGGCATGCATATATTTCCAGCTGCTGTATCTGCCACACTTATGGATTGTTCAACAGAAGGGCAGATTACTCAGCCTTTACAGAAAAGAAAGATATATGTACACATCTATGTATTGCATAAGAAAGGAAAGTTACCCTGCAGAGGAACTGGTGGATGTTCTGGTTTCATATTGCCATTCTTGATAAAGTATTTTTGTGTCTTGACATTTTTTTTTGGTGTATTGGTTTTCTGTGTTTGTTAAGTGTGTTATAAAATGTTAAACTTGGTAAGAAACTCAGTATGGCATACTGGATGGCACAGATAGAACTATAGATTTAAACATTTTTAATGATGAATTACTTTATGGGATTAAAAAAAAATAATAATTCTTTTCACCTGGATTTCTTCTTTGCAATGTGATCCCAGCAGTGCTCTGTACATCTGCACATTCGCACGAGATGCTTCAATATCTCAGTCCCCATTGAGAGTTTGCTCACTAAGAGTTCACCTTAAAACTGATAGATAAGGAAGTTCCTTGTTGCTGTTCATGTTGACCAGTGTCCCCATCAGCTTTCTTCCTCAAGGCAGAAAGTCGCACTGTTTGAACATACTTTGCTGTGTCAAATAAATCTTATTGATGAGAATATAGTTATAACTTTCTACCATAAACAGTAGAAACTCAGAGAAATTAGATTATGTGTGTTCTTCCACCAGCAGAGAAGAAACAACCCATAGGAAAGTTTTCTCATATTCATAATCTCACATTTCTTAATATTCTCATATTTCTAATATTTCTTAATATTCTGTGTTTGATTTCATGCCAAGTAGGGAAGAGGCATGCGAAATACAAGGATTTCATGTTTTGCTCTGAATGTGCTGCATAGTTGTGAGCAGCAAGTCTGTCCAGGAATAATGCAGATGAATGCAAAAACTGTGATATAGCAATTTAAGTGGGGGGGATTTAAATGACAAATTCCTCAAGTGTGTCCCCATGGTCAAAGATTCATGGGTTTAACTATGGACATTCAGTTGGTACAAGAAGAATCTTAATTATACAGACAAACATGACAACTGAAAAAAGGACCTGAAATGACTGATTTAAAACACATGGAAATTCCTTTTATTCATACAGTGGACCTTAAAAAATTTATGTCCTGCTGAGGAGAAGTGTGGTTGCAATTTGAAGACATTGTGCTTTATCTTCTATTTCATATTCTCTCGAAGGGAAAATGAGAAGTGGAACAAAATCAAGTCTCCTGCTTCTGCTGTTGTCATCAGAACTTCTCCCTGATAAGGATCCTCTAATAAATACAGGTCATCTGATTCTAAATATGGAAGGTAACTAACAGCCATTTACTTAACAACAACAACCAACCCCAAAATTGAAAAATCATGATGTTTAACATTGCCTTATCGCTTTATATTTACATTATTACCCATGTCAGTACAAATTGTGATGTTAGGCATTTGAAGCTAACAATAAAAATAAAAAAATGTATGAAAAACAGTACTAAGAGTATTAATTCAAGAAAAAGATGCATTTTGGATTTATTGTAACTGACCTAACGTTCAACCCCCCTGTTTCTTAAACATCAGGTTACTTTGTCACAGAATAAAGCAGAAATCTGGTAATCGTAGAATCATAGTACCATAGAATAACTATGGTTGGAAAGGACCTCCAGGATCATCAAGTCCAACTTTCATCCCAGTATTTCCCTAACCACTAGACCGTAGTCTCAAGTGCTACATCTACTCGTTTTTTGAACACCTCCAGGGCTGATGACTCCACCACCTCTCTGGGCAGCCAGCTTGAGGAGCCCGTTCCAGTGTCTGACCACTCTCTCAGTGAAGAAATTCTTCCTAATAGCCAACCAAAATCTTCCCTCGTGCAACTTGAGGCCAATTCCCCTCATCCTATCATCAGTAATTTTGGAGGAGAAACCAACACTAGCCTCACTACAAGCTTCTTTTAGGTAGTTGTAGAGAGCAATAAGGTCTCCTCTCAGTCTTCTCCAGACTAAAGAATCTAAACTTATTTGTTTAAATAACTTAAGTAACTGTTTAGTCTTGAGAAAGAACATGAAATTTTGGAGATGACCAATGCCTAGGTAAGGTATGAACAAGTTCAGACGATTCCTTACTTTTATTGAATATTTCTTGAGTACAACCAGGGGCACAGCTGAGATACTCCAGTGCAGTAAGCCAAGTAACTCACATGGTGCTTTTAAGTTTAGAAAACAAATATACAACATTTCTGATATTGTTGCTTAAATTAGATATTGAAATACTATTGTTGTTGTGGTCTGCTAAATAGATAAATAAAGATGTGCAAATATGCCCTTTGACAATTTAACAGCACAAAAAATACAAACTTGACAGTAAGCACTATTCATTTGTGAAATAATTTCCTTTGGGAAATGTTGGAAAAAAACTCCATCTCTAGGGATATTTACAATTCTACTACACAAAGCATTGGAAAATGTACTGTAGGGAGCAATCTTGTACTGACAGCAGCCTGGACTAATGTGCCATTACCTTACTGTAACTTCTATAATATCTCTGAAGCATGTGTTTCAGTTACTTGATCTTAAATTCTCCTTAGAATCTACCATAGAATTAGAATACAACATACATTTTAATAATCAAGAGTACGGACTCTGAAAACAAGGACTTGTATAGAAACTAGTATGAAGAGGCAGACAGACTATTCTATAATCAGCTGGGAGAAGTCTCACAGTTGCTAACCCCTGTTCTCATGGGTGAGTTCAATTTAACAGATGTCTGCTGGAAATATAGTGCAGAAAAGAGGAAACAATCCAGGAGGATCTTGGGGTGCGTGGAAGATGACTTTCTGACATAGCTGATGAGTGAGCCAACTAGCAAAGGTGTCCTGCAGGACCTGCTGTTTTCAAACAGAGAAGGATTTGTGGGTGTTGTGATTGCTGGAGACCATCCTGGGCTCAGTGATCATGAAATGGTAGTGGTTTTGAAAGAGGGGACCCAGCAGAACTGATAACTTGGACTTCCAAAGAGCAGACCTTGGCCTGTTTACAAGACTGTTTGACAGAGTAACAGGGAGGCAATCCTCAAGGACAAAGTAGTCCAGGAAGGCTGGACATTCTTCAAGAAGGAAATCTGAAAGGCATAGGAGCAAGCTGTCCCCATGTGTCAAAAGATGAGCTGGCAGGGAAGAAAAGTGACCTGTCTGAACAGAGTTCTGGCTGGAACACAGGAAAAAAAAGACTTTATGATGCTTGGAAGAACGGGCAGGCAACTCAGGAGGACTACAAAGATGTCATGAGGTTATGCAGGAGAAAATCTGGCTACTGTCATAAAAGATAATAAAAAATGTTTCTAGAAATGCATCAGCAGCCAGAGGAGAGCTAAGGAGAATCTCCTTCCTTTACTGGATGTGGGAGGAAACACAGTGACCAAGGATGAGGAAAAGGCTGATGTACTTAATGCCTTCTTTCCCTCAGTTTGTAATAGTAAGACCCGTTGTTCTCCAGGTACCCAGCCCATTAGCTAGAAGACAGAGACAGGGAGCAGAAGAAAGCCACCCATAGAATCATAGAATCACTATGGTTGGAAAGGACCTTTAGGATCACCAAGTCCAACGTTCAACCCAGCATTTTCCTAACTACTAGACCATAGCCCCAAGAGCCACATCTATTAGTCTTTTGAACACCTCCAGGAATGATGACTCTATCACCTCCCTGCACAGCCCATATAATTGCTCATTTAATCAGTAAAGAAACTCTTCCTAACATCCAATTGAAACCACCCTGTGCACAACTTGAAGCTATTTCCCCTCATCCTACCATCAGCAGTTTGGGAGAAGAGGCCAACACCAAGCTCACTACAACCTCCTTTTAGGTAGCTGTAGAGAGCTGTCGCTTGTCACAAGAGCAATAAGATCTCCTCTCCATTTCCTCTTCTCTAGATTAAACAACTCTACTTCCCTTGACCGGTCTTCATAACACAAGTTTTTCAGACCTCTCACCAGCCCCATTGCTCTTCTCCGGACCCGCTCCAGCACCTCAGTGTCCTTCTTATCCTGTGGTGCCCAAAACTGGACACAGTACTAAAGGTGCAGTCTCACAAGTGCCGAGTCCAGGGGCACAATCACCTCCCTACTCCTGATGGTCACACGGTTTCTGACACAGGCCATGATGCCATTGGCCTTCTTGGCCACCTGGGCACACTGCTGGTTCATGTTCAGCTGACTCTCCACCAGCACTCCCAGGTCCTTTTTTGCCCGGCAGCTTTCCAGTCACTCCTCCCCAAGCCTGGAGCATTGCCTGTTTTTTTTTGTGACCCAAATGCAGGACCCAGAACTTAGCCTTGTTACACCTCATCCAGCTGACCTCAGCCCATTGCTCCAGCCTGTCCAAATCCCTCTGCAGAGCCTTCCTACCCACAAGCAGATTGAGACTCCCACTTAATTTTTTGTCATCTGCAAATTTACGGAGTGCATTTAATCCCCTCATCCAGGTCATTGATAATAATCCAAGATGAAATGATCCGTGACCTACTACACCATTTAGATGAAGACTAGTCTATGGGTCCAGATGGGATCCACCCAAGGGTACTAAAGGAAGTGATGGTAGTGGTCGCTAAGCTACTTTCCATCACGTATCAGCAGTCATGCCTAACTGGGGAGATCCTAGTTGATGGGAGGTTGTCAAATGTGGTACCTGTCTACAAGAAGGGCTGAAAGGAGGGTCTAGGGAACCACAGACCTGTCAATCTGACATCAGTGGCAGGGAAAGTTATAGGGTAGATCATCCTGAAGTACCATCATGTGGAGCACACATGAGGCAACCAGGCATTCAGGTCCAGTTAGCATGGCTTTCTGAAAGACATCCTGCTTGACTAATCTGATCTCCTCCTGTGACAGGATGACTCAGTGGATGTGCGAAAGGGTGTGGATGTTCAAAAGGGTGTGGATGTTTTCTACTTGGACTACAATAAAGCCTTTGACACTCTTTTCCCCAGCATTCTCATGGAGAAATTCATTGTTCATTGACTGGGCAGGTGTACTCTTTGCTGTGTAAAAATCTGGCTGGATGCCTGGGCCCAAGAAGTAGTGGTGAATGGAGTTAAATACAGTTGGTGGGTAGTCACACAGAGGCTCAGTATGAAGGCATGTTCTCTTTAATATTCTTATCAGTGATCTAGGTAAGAGAATCCAGAGCACCCTCAGGAAGCTTGTGGATGATTTGAAGCTAGGTGAGAGTTTACAAATGGTTGAGGGTAGGGAGTCTCTACAGAGGG
>NW_008612750.1:0-2936 GCF_000691845.1 Merops nubicus
TGCCTGCTTGTTGCAGCCCCTGTAGATTATAGTAGCAATGAGGGTTGCAGGCCCACATATGCCCTCTTGGAGCTTCTGATGGACAGCTGAGGATTATGCTGTTATTCATGGATATTCTAGGTAACTTTTTAACTTTATCATTACAATAAGTAACAATATTATCAGTAATGATATTGTAACGATATTATCAATATTATCAGTGTGCCTCCTGAACATTTTTTTGTAACAGCGCCAAGGTTTAGTGGTGTGTTGAAACCGGTCTTGAAGCTTTGCTCAGTGACATCTTCTGATATGCATTGTTCCCATATCCAGTGTTAGTTTGAAAGTTGAGGACAATTTCCACGCAGAATTATCTGTCAGATTTCAAGTTTAGTAGCTAAGCTCACGTCTGCCCAGTATAAACTCTAAAAAGTGTTTCTGTCCTACAGTTATCCAGAGGTGAAACTTGGCAGCCTGAAATACTTGTAAACCCCTCCCCAGACCAGTGCTGTTCTTGCTGGCTTCCACTGCAATGACCAGGAACTACCAACTTTTTGTTTCAGGGGAGATCTAACTGATAGCACTGCTGTTAAAAATCTTAAGCAGTTATAATGCTCTCATGGTAGCTTTGTACCTGTGGGCATTCCTTCTCTGTGGTGGTTGTGTGCGCTTAAAAGTTAGGCTGAAAAAAACAGTACTAAACAGTTAGTAACTCCATAGGTTTGAATATGTGTCTGTAGAATGACGATGTGTAGGATGGATAATAAGTAAGTGGCTGTTGACTAGTGTGTTAACCACATACTTCTATTCTTACTAAATACATTTCTCCTCTTTCTCTGTATAGTCTTAGTAAACTACTGGCAGAGTACGCAGACTGGGAAAACATAGGAGAAGGTTCTAGAGGTGAACCTAAAACCCCTCACCGGGCAGGAGCTGCTGGCTTGACATTGGGTGGGGCGCTGTGGACAGAGGAGGTAGGATCCCTAACTGTGGAGGAGCTCATGAGGAAAATCACTATGGCCTTTTCTTTGTGGTGTGCATTGTTAATGCTCTTTGTGTTCACCGCTGACTTCAGCGGAGGCCTCGGATGGAGCAGCACAAGAAGTTTTGTGAGTGTGCCCATCTCTTGCTAGTTCAGGGTGTTTCTTGTCAGACTGTGAAGGTAGTTGTGATTTGTGTGCAACATGTCCACTTCCAGGGTTGTTGCCTTCTGCCAGTCAGGTTGCCCATCTACGTAGGTTTTCCTATAGTGAGAGAGAGAAAGGTGACAGGGAAGTAATTAGGAGAGAGTCTGCTTGTTTTTTAGGTGTGTACTTTCACCTATAGATACCCATTCAGAATGTGAAAATCCAATTGCAAAAGCAGCATGTTCCTCCTGAGTTGTCATTCATCTTTCTGTAGCTGGGAAGTAGCGGATGAGTTAGCAGGAAGGTACGTGTCTCGTTGACTTCCACTGAGTTTGTATTAAGTTTCACCTGCATTAAGCTTCTTTGCGTGGGTCACCTGATTTTTCAGCATCGCGCATCAGTTACAGTTGTTTCCATGTAGGTGCTGTAAAGACATATTTAGGAAAATAGTCTTGGAAAAATACCTTTGTTAGCACCAGCAATGCAGTGTCTGTGTGTACTGCATTTTCATGGACATAGTTTGATTTACCATAAAAATAATGCTTTTCTTCCACTTTCAGAAATTTGAAAACTTAAAAATCCCCGTTACCTTGTGATTCAGCACATTAAATTGTCTTTTGATCAAAAAATTAGCTCCTTCAGTGTGTGTTTAAAATCCAGTCTATGCTCACGTAGCCCTAGAGAAAACCTAGAAAATTAGTAGTTTAATAACAGTAAGCTGTTTCTTCTGTTTTACATCTCAGGCCCTACAGTGTGAGGTTCCTCTACTTTCTGGGGTTTTGTAAGGGTGCTATATCAGAACTATGTGGCAAATGGGCGGGAGACTGTTCAAACACAGTTCATTACTCCTCTTTTAAATGTCAAGAAATAGCAAAACAGGATATTTTCCTCATTGCCTTTTCCCAGATATGAGAATTTAATCTAGAGCCAAGCTTTGACTTAGGAAGACGTGCTTAGATCTAGTCAGAGATTTGTAAAGTTTCTTGATAGATTGAAGGAAGATATTTTTTTTTGGTCGGTTGGGTTTTTGTTCCGTTTAATTTTTTTTTTTAAAAAAGCTTGGTACAAGCAGTTTAATCAGCAAAATGTTGCTTTTCCCAAGCAGCACTCTCTGGTACTGCCTCCTGTGCATGTGGATAATTGTGGTGGTACCTCCCTGGAGCGACTAATGGGCCTGAGCTATTTTAAAATACGCAGCTTGAAGAATAATACTGTTGTGTGATTCCCAAACTGACATGCCCTCAGGGAGGTAGGGGTTCTTGAACCAACTGGTGTAGTCCACTCCTTGAAAGTTATAATACTAATAATGTATTATGGGTAATCTTTACCTCTCATCTTCATTTGAAGAGGCCTAGCAAGTGTGACGATGATGTTACGCGGGTTAAGGTCTTGGGAAGAGAAAGAGTATGCTCTGCTCTCAGCCTGTTTCTAGTAGGGCTTGTTTGTCTGCTGAGTAGTATGAATCCTTTCCTCCTTGTGCTCAGTCTCTTGAAAGACGGCCCCAGCACGTTGAGTGAGAGAGAACAGCAGCATATAGGGAACATCTGTTGTCGTCAGTTCTGAAGTGTCAGGCTTGAACCCACAAAGCACATCATGAGACTCCCTTTGATGCACTGCAGTAACAGGTATTGAAGCTTCTGTTAGAGGAGAAGCTGGGTGATCGTTAGAGACCAGAGAAACACCTAGTTTGGAATACTTTTCTTTTGCACTTCTGTACTATTTTTGTGGGATCTTCGGTGTTGTCCTTATTCCTTTTTATCTGCTTTTGCACTTGTTGAACATTCTTCAAAGTATTCTTCTCTGATGAGAAAGTCAGCATGTGTAAGAAGT
>NW_008612751.1:0-7721 GCF_000691845.1 Merops nubicus
CTGGAGCAGCCAGGTGAGGAGCTGCTCTCCAGGCAGATGGGTGAAACCCTTTCGTATGTCTGGCAGCTCACTCAGGGGCAGGGATGGGGTGACCACCTCTGGCTCCTCCTCCTGGTGTCACCACGGCCCCTGTTCATCATCATCCCTCACTACACGGGCTGATCTCTTTGTGGAGTTCTTCTTCTGTACTGGGGCAGCTCATACAGGCAGGGGTTGGTTCTGAGGGTCAGCTGCAGCATCTGCTGGGCTGGTTTTAGGTCCAGAGACCTCCTCTTCCCCCTGAGGGCACTGAAGAGTGCTGAGGAGCACTCGGTAGGCATGGGCAAGGCTCCAACACATGATTTGTTGCCATGATTTGTGTTTCTTAGGGATTGCCAGGCTGACAACACACCCTTTGTGAGTGCTTCACCAGCTTCTCAGGACTCTGCACTCGTTCAGGGGTGAAATTCCAGAACACTGGGGGTGACCACTGGCCTAGGCACTTGGTCACACTCTCCTGCCTCACCCTGCTACTCTCTGACACACTCTGCTGCTCGTAACTATCCAGCCCTGGGGCAGATCTCTGGGTGATGCTCTCAGAGAACAACTGTATAACTCTAGACAAAGCTTGGCAAACATTCAAAACACACAGCACTGAGAGCACGCTGACCTGGACACTCCAAGGACAGCCCAAACTCTCAAAACTGAGAGTCTCCTTCCCTGTCTCCCCTGCAGACTGGGTGAGACCACTGAAAATCAGCAAAGCCACACACACATACCCATTTAACCTCATGCAACCACAGGTGACAAACACCATGACAGCAAACACATCCAGGACATGAGGATCAGCACAAGCCCATCATGCAAGTGAAAGGGCTGACACTGGAAATGCAGCATTTAACAAATATCCAAAAGAAAATGATGTGCATAGCAAAGTTGTTTAAACACTTTGGTCAGAGTCTCTCGTTATCTCAACCCTAACCCAGACTGCCAAAGACTTTATAAGCATAAACTAAATGTCTTTACTATACAGCTGAGCTTACAGCCACTGAAAAAGATGTATTAATGTTGGACTGAGAGCCCCAGTGAAGCAGCTGGAAGTACAAATGTTCTTTTGGACCAAGAGGAGTGCCCTTGTCCCCTTGTCCACACCTTCCTGAAACAAGCACTGATTAGATGGTCTACCAGATTAAGCTAAAACTAACATGGCCTGTGATTCCCCTGGCCTTGCACAGAAACAGACACTGGGGGTTTTATGCACCTCAGGCTTCACTATAACTTTAGCACTTCAGGAGGTCCCCAAACTCCCAGTTTCTCAACCCCTTCACGTGCCTGCTCCAAACAACTTCTTCTCTCTCTCAAGAGCAATGCAGGCACCAAGACTGGCATGCTCAGGACTGAAGATTTACTGAAACCTTACACACACACATGGTTAGTGCTAGGAAGGTACTTGAAATACAAGAGGGTCTTTGGTGGGAACACAAAGCCCTCTGCTAGCACACAGAGAGTAAGTAACCAGAATTTGCCTAATGTGAACAGATCGAGAAGTGCTACAGCCTGCTCTGTGGGCAGTCTGCATCCACTGGGGCTTCTCAATCAGCAGAAATTTAGAATTTGAGCAACATTACAAAAACACTTGGTCCTGGAAGACTAGCTAGTGAGTCAGTAAGGACTGACTTCCTCAGGTCTGGCCTGGAGACCTTTCAGGTGTGCTCCAGGCTCAAACACTGAACAGACGCCTGCCCACTGCTGTGATGTTTCCCTGAGAAAGGAAAACGTTTCCCCTGCTGCTGGTCAACATCGAATCAAGCATCACTTTGAGAGAAGAACATCATTTCTTTCTTAAAAAAAAAAGCCAGCCCAGTTTTGGAGGCTCCCTTCCAGTGAGGAAGGCCTGTGAGGAAGGAGCCAGGAGCCAGGTTCGGTACCGGTAGACGCCGTGGAGCTCGTCGGTGTCGATGGCGGCATCGTCGCAGAGGGCACAGAAGTAGTGGTAGCTGCGGCGACAGGCCCGCTCCTCACAGCCCACCGTGGCCCCCTTCTTCCTGCAGAAGTTGCACATCTGCAACAGGAGGAGGTGTAGCAGGTCAGCACCACACCCAGCTACCACAAAAATCTTCCTACACAAGGGAAATGCTGTCCTCTGGGGGGGGAAGTAAAATCGGTGCAAGTTGGCTCTGTAGAACTCATCAGGCAAGTTCACTCTGGCAGACTCCTGCCCTGCTCAGTATCTCAGCCATCTTTTTGTTGTCTTGCCTCTGTTTCATACTGATGAATTTGTAAAATGATGGAAGGAGCTGTGTGAGGGCAGCTTCCCCACTTCCCTAAATGTGGCCCAAGTTATTTCAATCTCTACTGGTATTAGTGCCTATATTTCTGTTTTCTGGACTAGCTTTGTGATTAAAAGAGTTCCACCCAAGATGTAAGGGAGGTGGGCAGCTGAGACAAAGCCAGTAAGAAAGCCTCATGCAAGTCACCTTCCTTCTGTTAAAATCAGAGTGTGTTTCCTTTTACCCTTACAAAACTGCATCACTTTGTTTCAGGCACTGGCTTAGGCCTTTACCAAAGTCTCTTATGAAACAGACTTAAAGACCAGACAAAACACCATATTTTGATACAAAATGAAATAAATTTCACAAAATAGAATGTCAAAGGAATGTTTCTAACTCTAAATCTGTAATTTCCCTCATTTTAGCAGTTCAGAAGGACCAAGTACTTTGCTGCAGTTCTTTTTCAGTGTAAAACAGGCCAGACAACCTTCAGCACCACGAGAGGACAAGAGCAGACTCAGCAGGACTCCTTACCAGCCGCTTCCCTCTCCTGAGTTCTTTCAACACTGATTCCACATCAAACCTTAAATCCAGATTATCTGGGTTATACTCTTCAGATTCCACAAATCCTGAGGAAAATAGCTAAAGACAACAGAGACAATGTTAAGAAATGAGAGGAGCCCAGTCACCAGTGCAGAACACAGGAAGAGTAGATCTTATCTTCCTGCCCCTGCCCTACCTAAGAAGGGTGTTTTTTCTCTGTGTTTTTTAAGAGGTTTCACCTACATTGACCAAGGAGCTGTGCTTAAACTTTTTCCCAACCAAAAGAAGTTCCTCTGTCTATATAGATTTTACATGACCTAAAGGTAAACCAAGAAAGATAACAAGGTGAAGAAGTGAAGTTAGAATGAGGGAAGCCTGGAAGTTCAGGCTGCCCAGAGTAAGAAGCTCTTCAGCTGACAGACCACACCTTGAACATCTTATCTGCTCAGTCCTTCAGCCTTACAGCAGGGTGCAACATTTCTCCAAAATAAAAATTTCCACCCTGTCAAAGGTTGACAAGAGTTGACTGCATGAGAAGCACACAACATTGTACAGAGCCTGGGAGAAACCCACAAAACGTGTACATGCACATTTGGGCCACTTTAAGTCCCACAGAGGTGCTGAGCCATGACAAGGAGTGAGGCAGGGGAAGCTTTTTGCAGCTTTTTTCTCATCTTTATATATAGCCAGTTCCAAAGAAAAGTGAGCTGCCCTTATCTCAACTGGCCAGCACAGGCTGTCTGCTCAGAAGGTGACAGCCAACTGAAAAAAATCCAAACAGCACAGAGAAGCCCATGGCAGAGAAATCAGTGAAGCTGCTGAGGACAAGAAAACAAAGAGAGAGAAAGAGAGAGCAAGAAAAACTTCCAGCATTGGAGGAACACTATAGCCATAACAAAACTTGTTTTTTCAAACAAAACATACAAGTAACTCTGTAAAATAGGCATAAAATGTTTCTGAAACATTCTACTAAAAACAAAAGCAATAGAAAAATAAAGAGATAAAACCTTTGAAAGTAAGAAGGCTGGAAGAGTGAAAGCCAGAGCAAATGCTGTCTCCTGCACTCAACACCCTCAGTGGAGGCAGAATATGTGGTTGATTCTGCCCATCAAAAACCAGCTCCACTAAGATCCCATAATGAAGGGGAGACATTCTGACAGCAGGAAGAGTAAATACATTCCAGGATCCCAGCACGCTTCCAGCTTCACAGGTATTTTTATATAATCAGGTTCTGATGTTTTTATTCTTTATATAATGCACAGACTGGAAGTTTTTTACCTTGATATTTCAAGTCATGTAATTTCCCACTAAGGTTCAAGTAAGTAAACAACCTTCTGTGGTCTGGGAGGCCTTCTGCAGTTCTCAAGACAACTTGCTCCTACTGCCAGACCACGTGTGTGTCTAGAACCACTGATCAGAGCCAGATACATAGGAAAACATCACATCTTAGCCACCAAGCAGCTACAGGCACTCACCAGACAATCCTGATGAGCTGCAATATTTTGCTCTTTGGCAATGTACATGACAGACCCAGCCTCCCCTTCGGAACAAAACGCACACGTTCTCCTCACCATCTTCGCCATCATCTGGAGGACACCAGAGCAGGAAGCCTGGGACAAAACACAAAGAGCTGATGAAACTATCACAGGCCAACAGGGTGAACAAAGGACAGCACAGCTTGCTAGCACTTGCTCTCAAACTGCTCCTTCACCTGCATCCCCCAAAACTTGGTGCTTTGCTCCTCCAGCAACAGCTTCTAGTAGAAGAGGCAAAGCCCACTCTTGGGGCAGTGGTGGGATGGCAACCAGCTCTCAGAAGTTCCAGCAGTTAGAGCAGGAGGAAAATGGGGTTTTCTGCTTGAAAAAGTCACTATCAAGTCATGAGGGGTAATAAGAAAACTTAAAGTTTAAGTGAGCAAGTCTCTGAGCTGGCTCGGCAGTATCTGCTCCAACAACTGGCCCAAGAGTGGAGCAGCAAGTCACACCCTAGAGGTGACACTCCTTTTCCTCAGAGGAGGTCCATCATTCAGAAGATTTCAGAAAGGACTAGCTTTCCTTAACCTAGTTCTGCCAGTCAGCCAAGAAGAGAAAAACAGCTGTCCCCAAAATTCTCCAGTGCTTTCCAGGAGTGCACAGCAAACAAGGAAGAAACATGAATTCCTCACTGTAAAAGGGTGTAGCAAAGAAGTGTGGAGAGGCTTGCAAGTAAAAGGGAGCAGAGGAAAGTCAGAAACAACAGATCTGAACTTTCTCTCTCAATGAGGTGGAGCACTAACATGACATAATTTTCTCTATACCCTGGGATTTGCCCCAGTAAAAGGGGGCAGAAGACAGTCAGAAACAACAGATCTGAACATTCTCAATGAGGTGGAGCACTAACATGACATAATTTTCTCTATACCCTGGGATTTGCCCCATGGACATCAGCTCTCTTTTTCTGACCATACCCACTCAAGTCTCATTGTATTTCTTCACACAGTCTCTCTCTTACTGCAGCAGCTGCAAAATTTTACAGCCAGCTACTTATTTCCCAGAAGTCTAAATGCTTCTGGATAAGCCTTTACCCACATCCTCCAGCAGCACTTTAGAGCATTAGAAGCAGAAGTTTTACTTTGTGGTTTCTGTGTAAGTCCACTGCAGAGATCTTCAGTTTCCCACTCCTCCTAGGTGTGATACTCCAGACTGCCCTGCTCTGGGGACGTCACCTCTGGCAGCACAAGCTCCTGCAGGGGCAGGGGAGGAAAGCTTTGACTGTCAAGAAATAAGGAGATCTGAAGTTCAGTTATTCCAGTGAGAGAGGCAGGAAAGTCCAAAACAGGCAGGAAACCTCACAGCCCAGCAAATATTGCAATCTTTCTGTGGCTTTCAGCCAGCCTCTGTTCTCCTCAGTTTCCATCTCCCTTCTATAAAACCAGTGGGTAGTCTCAAGTCAGAAGAGCACGAGAGTAGAAGGGGATTTTATTCTTCCCCCACCTCTGGATCTGCTACTGAAAATTTACTTAACCACAGCAAGTCACTTTGCCTCCTCACACATCTGGGCTTTTTCGCCCCTCTCCTATCTCTTGTGAGCAAGGCAGGGTCTGGATTTCCAACACCCATCAGCAACCAACACTTCAGTCTCAGAACTTAAGCCTTAAATAAGTATGACAGAAAGAATCTTGTAGAATCAGAAATATAAGCAATAAAATAGAAAACAAAGACAGAAAGAAATTAAAAAGCAGAGCAGGCTAGAGTTTGAACAGTTTAGAACTTAGGAAAAGTTCTCTGAAGCAAGCTAATACCTGGAACTGATACAGATACATAGGCCCTGCTCAGGCCCAGGCAGAGGATCCAGCTCTGGGAATTTCTTGAGGAAGAGGATGAAGGTAGAGTTTGCAGCCCCTGGTGTTCTCAAAGGCTCAGGAGAAATCCTGGTGCTGCAGGAGAACAGAGGATGGTCAGTCAAGGTCAGCCTTGGAGTTCCTCCAGATACAGAGCTGAGCAGGGGCTGCTCTCAAGGGAGAGGCCAGGAGCATGGTGCCAGCCCCACAGTTTAACCCCATTAACAGCCCCCTGCTTTCACTGCTGCTCACCCACTCTGACACCCCAGGATCTGGCTGAAAAGGCAAGAAATCCTTGTTCCTTACTCAGCTCCTCCAGCAGCCTTCATCAAAGTCTGTTATCCCTTCTCCTGCTGCCTCTTTTTACAAGTTGGAGAGTCTGAAACTATTTAGACACCTGAGAGTACTGGCACTATGACTGCAGCTCTGACACACACATCATTTATCAGTCCTGGATTTTCACCTGCTATTTTATGGTCCAGTCACTTGCTGTCACAAAGTCCTTCTGCAGCTCCTCACAGCCAGCCTTTACCTTCACTGCCACAGAAATGGCCCGTGGCAACCTAAGGCACCTAACTCATCCCTGAGAGCTGGAGGCCCCTCTGCTGCCCTCCACTAATGACAAAGCAAATGGAGCTACAAAACAGAAGACAGAGGTGAAGCAGCTGAGGGAAAGAAAGAGCCACATCCTTCTGGCTGCTTGTGAGGCTTCTGGCCTGTTTGCTACAGGCAGGTTTTGCTTTGGTTTCTTTTCACAACAGCGACAAAATGGATGAAAGCAGGAAATGAAACAGAAAGTAACTGGGGTCAAGAACTTGCTGGCAAGGGCACAGGGATTGTGCCACTTCCAAATACACCTTCCTGAAACGTTGCCAGTTTGTCTAAGTACCAATTTGGAAAGCATCCTTGCACCTAAATGCACCGACTTACACAGGAGGAAGCCAAGGCCAGACCATTGCTGTGAAAAGAACCCAAGTGCCCCAAATTCCAGCACTCCAGTGTCACCCACTGCCCCAGCTCCTGCCCTGGGCTCCTCTTCACCCCAGGGCAGGGAATGGTTTAGCTGCTGAACAAAATCCCCCACCCATTACCCCACGCTCACCACGTCCTCTGCTGGGAAAGAAGCAGAGCTGGTCCTGCATCAGCTGGGCATGACCCACACAAGGCCACCCCACCCCACCCCATCCTCCCCCACCCCATCAACAGCACAAACACAGGCAGCCTCACCAGGGCTTCCAGAACAAAGCCAAAGAAATCTGTCATTCTGATCACCTTCCACAGGGGAAATATCTTTTAAGAGTATTAAAAAAGTATTTTCATAGAAAGGTAGCTGTTAACATATTTGATCCACGTGAAGGGAGTGACTGAAGGGTTCTACATCAGATCTAAACTCTCACCTCTTCACTAGGTCACAGAATGGCTGGGATTAGAAGGGACCTCTGAAGATCACCCAGTCCAACCCTCCTGCCATGGGGCCCAGACACCTTTCACTGGATCAGGCTGCTCATAGCCTCATCCAGCCTGACCCTGAATGCTCCCAGGGATGGAGCATCTACAGCTCCTCCAGGCAACCTTTACCAGGGTCTCACCACCCTCAGTAAAAAAACTCC
>NW_008612751.1:7739-8493 GCF_000691845.1 Merops nubicus
TCCCTGCTTTCAGTTCAAACCCATCACCCCTTGTCCTGCTACAACAGGACCTGAGAAGTCTCAGTCTTTCTTATAACCCCACCCTTTATATAATGAAAGGTCTCCCTGGACCCTTCTCCTCCACTGGCTGAACAATCCCAACTCTCTTCAGTTTTTCTGCACAGGAGAGGTGTCCCAACCTTCTGACCTCTCTCAAGACACTTCTCTGGATGCAAGCTAACAGGTCCACGTCTGCCTTGTACTGGGAACCCCACAGCTGGACACAGTATTGCAGGTGGGAAATGTTTAGATGTCCAACGTTAGCAGTCCTCAATCACTCCCTTATGTGCTTTAGGAAGGACGACACCTTCCCCTTTCCCAACACGTCGCTTCCAGCATTTTAAACACAGCAGTGTAATTTTTGAGAGCCTAACGACCCCCGCCTTACTATAACCACGGAGTGCCCCAGGGCAGAACCTGGGGAAGAAGGACAGGGACCAACACTCCATCCACACGGACACCGCGGTGCCGAAGAGGGGCTGGGACGGGGCCTACTGAGAAGAATTACACCGAACCCTCAGGCGCGGTGCTCTGAGGCCTAGCAGGACGGGGTGTCTCCCGCTGGGGCCTGTGTCGGCCGGGAGCCTCCCGGGGCGGCCCCGCGCGGGGGGCCGAGTGCCGACACAGCCCCGGTGTCTCAGAACCCCCGTGACAACACCCGCAGCGCGTGTCCCCTCCGCCCCTTTCCCCGGCCAGAGCCTTACCGTGGGGCGGT
>NW_008612752.1:0-13058 GCF_000691845.1 Merops nubicus
GGAGCTGAAATGTAGGCAAGTGCCTGTAACGTTCTTGCAGAAACATATGTGAATTTAAATGCAAAGACATCCAGTTGTTGTTAATCTTTGAAATTATTTCTTTCTATTGTTACTTGTTAGTGAAATGAAACTGTGAGAGTATTCCTGAAAAAAGAAACGGGGATAGAAGGACATGTAAAGCAAATCTGTGGGTCAGTTTGTGACTGTTTAAAGGAAGTTTTCTTCTCTGTTTCTTTTCTGCTTATTGGTAATTGTCCTTTAAGTGTGGTAGAATTTTGTATCTCTCTGTAGAAAGAGAAGACTCTCTCCTGTACGTTAAAGGAGTGGATTTCCTTGGGTACTGAGGGATGTCCCACTTGTCCCCTCTTTGGCAACACCCTGGGAGACCAAAGCAACCAACAAACTGTTCCCTTTTCCCAGTTCTGCTTGCTGACTGCTGCTGTTCTCCATTTCCAGTGGTAGGCAGCTTGGTTTGTAGACCAGGTCCTGTGGACACCAGGCAAAAGACACCCTGTTAGGAAGTGTGCTTGTGGTGGTGATGAAGAAACTCAAGCACTACTTCCATTGTCTCTTCATCACAGGACATGGTTGTTACCTCGTGAAAAGCTGTGGTGATTACTTTATGCCCTCTTCTGATAGTTTAGGGATTTAGGGTATACTAGGTTTTTTTTGGCTTAGGGTTTGGTTTTTTTTGTTATAGTAAAAATGGCCAGGTGAGGAACTTAAATGGTGCAATAAGCAACATATCCAGTGAAATTTTAATAAAAAAGAATTTTTGTTCCGGAGAAATGTGAAGATGCTATTGAAATGTTAAGAGGCTGTTGAACCTTTTGAAGGACTGGTTCTGCTTCAACTCATACTAGCTACACACAAGTCATAAGTTTTCACAATAAGCTCAGCAGAAGTGTGGAATCCAGCTCTTTCAGTTATTTTAGAAATTCACACCTTGAACGTAGCTGACCCACAGCTGTTTAGTAACAAGTGGAAAGTAAATCAATGGCTTCCACCAGTAACCAGGAGACAGAGCTGTTAGAATCAACCTACTTATTGGTAACATTAGCAGCAAGGTAACAGATGGTTTGACTTTTAGAAATTAGTTTTTCTAGTCCTTTTTTTGAGCCGTAATTGCTGCAGCGTGGGGACAGGCTGAGAACAAAGAGATTTGCACTGGAGCCTGGGCTGCCAGCACGCACTTGTTGTGGGCATGTCCTACTGCTGCCTTCAGATCAATAGCATCTGGAAGGTGCTCGATAAATGTCTTTGATCTCATTATGAAAGAAGGTGTCACACTGTTGCAAACAATTGATCTGTGCAGAAATGGGATTATGACTCTGAGGGCTAAAAATCATTCCTCTCCCTCTCAACAGCATCAAATGCTGGCGCAGGCCTGGGGCTCCCAGGCCATGCAAGCAGTGAGTAATGGTGTTCTCCCCTCATGAACCTCTCTTACAAAAGTGAAAATTCTGGCAGAATGCCTTGTGCTTAGATACTTTTAGGTTTCAGGTTGTTGTTTTGTTTGTTTGTGGTGGGTTTTGTTTTGTTTTTTTCTTTTTTCACAGAGCTCTGTTTCTTAAAATTACCATGAAATTTCCCTAAAATATATATCAGTTTCCTCCTGAAAATACATCAGCTCTAGCCTATGTCCTGACTTATATTCAGAAAAATGCCTACTTCAGGAAGAGAGGAAATATTTGGAAGATACCTAATTGTTAGGCCATGTGTAAGGGACATGTAACTGCTTAATGACATGAGCAGAGGACTAATTTGGAGGTTATATAAGAGCAAGTGTTACTATGTAAAAGAAGTGCCTAGTTGCTCTGGAAGGTCACTAATTACTTATCTAATGATAATCTCTGGCAAAACCAGTATCCTTTGGTGTGCAATGTCTAATTTTGCTTGCCTTTTCTAGTAACTTTCTAAGGAAAAGAGCAGATTTCCCTAAACAGCCCCAGCTCAGCATGTAAAGGAGGAACTGAATTATGCGGTCCTCTTTCAAAAATATCTGTTAATAGGGTGGACTTTGTTTATTCTTCAGTAAATAAAACTTGGTTTCTTCAGTCACTTCCAGAAAGTAAAGTTAAAAGATAGCAGTGGGCATTTTAAATAGAGGTCAGGAAGATTTCAGGCACACATGAGCAAAGGAAATGATTTCTAGATGATTAAATTGCAGGATGTAACTGTAATAACTTTGTCAGACATGTTCATTATAATGGTAAGTTTCAAGTAACTTTTCTCTGTTTTAAAGTTATTTCCTATAACAAAATACTATGAGGAAAATGTCAGTAATATGGCTTTCTGCCTGTGCACATGCAGCTTGTTAACAGGACTTTCCAGCTCAGTAGTACATGACGTCTTCTCCATTCAGCCAAAACTTGTTTATGAGCCATTTGTGTGAGGTAAATATACATGAGAAAGTATGAAGACTGTATAGTGTACAGTAGTCTAACAAGCTTCTCACTGCATTTTTTAGGTGATCACTCACAAAAAGCCTATAGAATTTCAAACTGATCAAATTTTTCTTCAAGAAATTTACTCCTATGTTACGAGTTGCTGAAACTGTTATGGCTATCATATCTATAATACCAGATCTTGAAAACACAGGCCTAACCTGTCATTTAGAGGTGTAAAGAATAGTCAGCTTAATTTTCAAGAGTGCTAAAAGCCAGCACTTAATGCACACCTTTTACATCCAGCAGCATTTAGCAATGTGGATAAGCAGAATGTATGGATCCTTGGAAATGATAATAGTACAATTTCACAGTGAAAAATAGCTGTGAAATTTAAGTAAATCTTGGAAATTTATTAAAATTCTTTATACCTTAAAGTAAAGAAAGGAATAGTGTTGAGATTTCATTTCCCCTTTGTTCTTTTGAGCTAGAGCAGAACCAATTCTCTGTTCAGTGATTTTACCTTTCTGCTTGGTCTCTTTTAAGTAACTGCACTTTCTGAAGTTAAAGGCGTATTTTTGCAAAGTGTCTGCTTCTAGAAGTGATAATGCTTGATGTTTACAGTTACTACCAAGGATTGATACACAGGCTCTTGCTTATACTTGTCTGTGTAGAAAACAAGGTCACAGCTAAATCTTGTGTAGCCCATTAGGGGTGCAGTAAGAGGCTGTACCTGTGGGGAGGACAGGTGGCCCTAAACTGACCTACAAGTTATTCCATTCCATATCTTTCATATTCAGTATAACACTGAGGCATCACAAGGGTTAATCTCTCTTCTTCAGTGGCCAGCACCTGGGGAGGGTTCTGTCTGTTCTGCCTTCAGTCGCAGTCTGTATGTTCCTGAATCCAGCTCCTGAATCTGGTTCCCATATACCAGCAAGTCCAGTCTGGGACTTCTCTAGTGCCTGTCCTGCAGGGTCAGTGCTGATGGCAACATAATTGCCATCATGGGGGTTGAGTTCAATACTGGTTTTGTATAGATTTGTATACACTCTATTTCCATTATTTTGTAATTAGTATTATTTTCTCTTATTTTCTTGTTTCATTAAAAATGGTTTAGTTTTCTTTTCCAATCCATAAGTATCTTATTCTCCTTCTCTTCCCCTTTGTGGAAGGAGAGGAGTTAATAGAAAGCATTTATCATTTGTCTAGTGGCCAGGCCTGCCCTAACCATTGACCTTCTTTCTGAAATTTAAGGTTGTATGTCCTCTATAGTTGTAGTCATATTTGATGCAATTTCATGGAAAAAGTAGAAATAATTAATATAGTATTAGTTGTGTAAATTGTTTTTAAATTAAGTGAAGCTTTTCTTTCATCCTTACCCAGAATAATGTCATATTCAAGGAATGTTATGAACAAGAGGAAGTTAATTTGTCCCTGAATGATTTTCCCACTCACCCCCCTGATTTTACAGCTGATCCAGACAGTAAAGTTTTCGTATTTGCTTATCAGCTCAGCTGGTTTTGCCTTAAATTTATTTAGCGAATATTTCTTTGTACTTAGCTGGTTGTAGTGGTCTTGCCAATGACCCATTGAACCTATTTCATGGACTAGTGGTACAGGAGCTCTCAGACATTTCTGTAAGAAACACATCTGATTTGGCAAGATATACTACTACTTATGGTCTTTAGCATGGCTTCTTTCATTGATCAGAAAGCTTGAAGAAGTCAGATGGACTTTTCTCCCTGAAAATTGCATTACCTTACAGAGAGACAGCCACTAAGTGGGTTTAGGCAATTATAGAGGTGTGGGGAAAACTCTCTCCTTTCCAAGCCACACTAGGATGGGGAATGTCATCATTCCTGTAAGATTTGCTGGATGTATGAAGAATTAAGATGTTGTTTTATTGCATTCAGATGGAGTTACTATGAGCATGCATGGTCCTAACCATGAAAAATTGCACTTGAATCCACACGCAGCTTGTTTCATTCCCTTTGTGTCAAAGCTCTGGTGAACAACATCAAGAGTGTGGTTGCACCACTGAGTTAATTAGCAGTGTCTTATCCTATGCAAAGTATATCACGGGCTTCCTATTGGGGTTACCACATGTGCAAGCTTAACACTTGCTATCTGGGATCATTTATGTGTGTAAGACTTGTTTCTTTACTGACTGTTACCAAGAGCGTGGGAGTGACCTGAGCCTGGGCAAAGTCAGTGGATGGCTTCTGAAGTAGAGCAGATACTCAGAAATTTTCTACGGGCATAATGCTCCAGTGTCTTGGGGTTTCTTAGTTCTTAAGGAATGTTGAGCCTTATAAAGCTGTTTGGCTCTTGACTACATTGTGATATTTTTCAAAAGCCACAAAAAACCAAAGGCAGAAAGGGTTAGAAGCGGCAAGAGTGACTAGCATTGCAGACTCCTTTAATAACTTCATTTTACCCCTTCAGACAGTAGTGCAATGGTTTGGCCTTACAGGTAATCTGGGTTAGAATAATAATTCTGGACCTTCCAGCACATCATTTCACTGGTTTACTTTACACACTTGTTTGGGGTTTTTTTTGTGTGTGTGTTGTTTTGTTTTGTTTTTTAATGTGTACTTAATAAAAGAACTAGAAGAATGTCTGCGAAAAGCCTTTGAAGACTTCGGCGTGTTTCAGGGTGTGAGGTACAATTGTATGAATATGGGTTGGTATTGGTTTGGGTTTTTTTTCAGAAGCAGTATTTTAAACCTTTTGCCCACTTTTCTACTCTTCCTTCTTCCAGGCCAGAAGCTTTTTACTGCCCTCACGTTATCTGCCCAGCTATTGGTAGAATTGCTCGTGTGCTCTGTCAACCTGGGAACACATCCAATTTCAAAAGAATGACTGTGCAAAAAAGATATGTGCTTATTTGTTCTAATCCCATGCAGTTGCCTGCTCTGCTTCTCTGTGCAGCTCTGCAGACAGCAGAGCTAAGGCCAAGAAAAAGCAGGTTGAAAGAGCTGTGCTGGGAGCTACCTAGGAAAGCAAGAGCAGCATTTGCCTTTGGCCTTTGGAAACCAAAGTGTGAGGCCAGTGGGCTTTGCTGAAAACTTATTCTGATATGTGCATTGTTATCTTAGAAAAGCTCTTGGGCAAAACTCGAATGTCCTCTTTACACCTCTGCATTAATGGTGTATGAGGGATAGGAAGGAAAAATATAGATAGATAAAATCCATGCAGTTTTTCCACTTATTGGTGGAAGAGCAGTTTGAAAACATCTGCCATTTTGGTTCATGTTAGCAAAGCATTGCCTCTCTTCCAAAACTGTGCAGAAGTAATCAGTGATTGTGCAAAACAGACCTCAGAACTAGTAAGCTGTGCATGAGGCATTTTAATGAAAAAAGGATGCCAAAGTAGCGAATATCAGAGTCACATACTCCCTGGGGAAGAACATCTGTGTAGCTGAGTGGTGCGTGTTTTGTTTGCTCAGTGAGTCACTGCTCTTCCGTGATTCAGCACGACACATGAAGCACAGGCAGCAGGCTCGGTCAGTCTGGAAAAGCCTGTTGTGTGGGGGGGTCTGTTTGTTTGTTTTCCCTCTTGGCCAACTGCTTTATTTCTGGCTCATCTGAATTACAGTCTGGGCTCTGCAAAGCAGGGCAAGGAGGGGAGAGTGTTTCTGGAAGGGTAGCAAGTGGAAAAAGTACTAAGGAATTTGATTACAAAGTAATACTTTTCAATAGAAAGATCAGGTAAAACAAATTTCCAAGCAGAAATCTTTTATGTAGAAGCTTGTTTCTGATACCTTACACCATGATCTCTGGTTTGTTCTTGCCGTGCAGGACCTCCTGCTGTTTACTGGAGGACATGTATTTTTGTGTTGAGGAATATTGTTTAATATGAAACTGCATTTGGGCAGGAGCAAATTGATGTTAAGAAAGTGCTGGAAATTAGTCCTCTGTTTATTGTCACAAATGGGTATAGAGCATGTAATAATAGCTGCATATGGTGAAAACTTTGCCTCAGGCCCTGCTTCAACAAATAGCTGAAGAAAAATGCCTGATTTCTTACGTCTTTTTCAAAATAAAATATCAAGATAGACTGCTCATAGGCTGTAGTGGTTTGCATAATATGAGTGCTTGCTCGTTACAGATACCATACTATTCACTCAGAAGAGAAGATGGCAGTCAGAATTTCGGGTTTTTGGTGTATCTGCATGGAACACTATGTGACATCTCTGCCTTTCTAGGTGTGGGCCCTGTAGAATCAGCCAAATTTTGCTAGTAGAATGCTATTTTCCATGGATTTCTGAAGAATAGGATAATTAAGGCATAAAACCCTCCACTTTTGTACTTTGAAATGGAAAGAAGAACTTATCATGTCTATTTAGGAGCATTTTTTACCACTTCATTATATCTTCTTTAAAAGCTGTACTTAATTCTGGATGAAAAGAATACTATGGGAAAAAAAAAAGTAATAGACTAGACATTTTGAGCAGCTGTAGTGATAATGAACATAATCAACTGTCTATCAGATTTTTCATTATAGACCCCAGTTTTCAGAAGTTAATGTAAAAATTTCTAAACAAAATGTACCATAAGTCTACATTTAGTCACAATTAATTATGAAAAGAAACATATGCAAATTAGTTCTCATTTGCCAGTGGTTTGAATGGCATCCTATCAGCTTTTGAGATCACTGCAGTTGCCAAAACGATACCCTATGTAATTTAGGAATTGAAATGATTTTATAATGGCAATCTTTTTAGACAATTCCAAATACCAAACCTGCAACTGAGAATATATGCTAGATGGATCAAGTCTAAAACCAACAGTATACCATTCTTCTGGGTTTGTAACCTCTAGCTGCAAATGACGTTTCGCCTTCAAAATATCCAGGAAGGATGGAAGCAAGCAGCAGTGTTTATCTTGGACAAACTGAAGGAAGATGATGCTTTGGATTTTGCTTTTTTTTTTTTTTTTTTGTGAATTTTTGTGAATTTTTGTCTTACGCATGAAGTTAGAAACTGATGGGGCTGTTCAGAGATTGCAGGGGGGCTCTGAAGGTGGTCCATGAAATCGTGGCTGGAACAGCAGGTCTTTTGCACAATGTTTAGTTGAGATTTTTTTTTTTTAACTTGTTTGATACATTTAGCTACAGCTTTTTACTTAAGTATTTTGCATAACAGTGTTACTGTATGACTGCATCTTGCCCCTAAGGTACTGCAGACCAGGCTGCTCTTGCCAGGCTCTTTTATAATACCTAGTCCTGTAATATAAAGCCCATATGGCAGTTAGGCTTGAAGATTCGGAGACTCTGCAGGTTTGTTTGTGCTACTTACAGGCACACTGCAGGGCCATCATGCTGCAGAAACAGCACAGAAGTGACCATGGAGATGCCTTAGTGTCAGTTTGGAGCTTGGGTGCTTGGGTTGAAGCTGGTTAAGCTCCAGTCAGACAGAGGGGCACAGGAAAACACAAACTCCTGTGCTTTGCCAGCTTGTCTTGCTGCTCTTGTGCAGGCGACCTCCAGTACTGGTGGTAAATTCAGATAGTGAAAGGAAGTGGTAACACTTGGCTTCTCCTTGGGTTTAGTGTTTTAAATGGAACTCCATTAAGCTGCTAGCAAGAACAGAGCCATTCAGACATGCTGTGTCCTTGCCAGTGAGCAGTGTTAAATTCAGAAGTGCCTTTCAGACATAGTGTCACCAGGCTGCAGGGCTGTGGATGAGGCCACCTGCTACCTTTGCAAGGGTACCCGCTTCCCACTGTGCTGAAAGCTCATGAAATATAAATCAGCTGAGTGATTGCTTGGTTTCAAGGGTGGGAAATAAGTGTGGGTAAGGCAAAACTAATTGTATAGAACTGGCCTGAAGAGGGAGGAAGGAAAAGAACTCTAGATGACATGAGAATAAAGAACTATTTCCAACCCCTTAGATGTTTTTTAAGGGGCCTGGTAAGGTTTTGCCAAACATGTGGAAGGCTTTTTTTATTCCAACACCACTGCTCCTTTACCCTCTTCCGTGCATGTTCTTCGTCCTTGTTACAGCAGGCTTTAGACCAGGGAAGCCAGGAAGTTTTGGATTTCTTTGGTTCTGTATTGGATTACTAATGACAGGAGAAGAGAGGTTTTACCTTCTGTCTTGAAATGAGAGATGGCCATCATGCTTGCTGTCCTTCAGTACAGGCATGAAGAATCATCTAGAAGAAGGAAAAAACAGTCATTACAGGAAAGTAACAAAGCTTATTTTCAAAAGCAACTAAACAGAGTCATTTGAAGATCTGTAACATTTATGTAGGTATAATTTAAAACCAAGTTTTCTCTGGAAACTTAATATTTCACACTTGTGCTGTCAAAATTGCGTTCAGGTTGTGCTATGTTTTGTTTTTTCTGTATGTGATTTCGTTATATACTCCATGTCTTAAACAGCAAGACTGATTTTTGCGGTGCTGAGGTTTTAAGAAAAGGTACCACTGTTCTTCTTGAAAGCAACACCATGTGCAGTAAAAAATGTGATACTTTATCACCATTTCCACCTAATGACTTGGTATTCACTCATACAGTAGAACATGTCTTGGAAAGGTAGATTTAATAGGCACATTTTGGGCGTTTCAGAAGCCATAGAATTTACATTTTAGGTTTCCAAGGGGAAAGTGAATTCTCATTTATCAAGGAGATTAAGTTCAGAAGATAAAACATCTCTAGTTTGGAGATTGATTTGCCTTTCTTCTTTCTGTCTTTGTCCCTGTCTTGCCACACGCCACCTTATTACCTGGTGTCCCTAAGCAGCCTGTGCATATTTGTAGTTAGTGGGTGAGGATGTTTTCTGCTGCAAGCAACTATTGTATCACATTTTTCTTTTTCAGAGTACATTGAATCTTAAAGTATAATAAAAGAAATTACTTTCCATCTGACAAGCAATAGAGTGGTGGTTGTTATGTAATGAACTGCAGGTTTCCTGTGTTCCTCTCTGTGCTGTTACTGGGTGGGATTAAAAAAGGTGCTGCTGCTAGTGTTGTCTCTGCTGAAATCTACCTGCAGAGCAGAGGCTGATTTCATGAATGATGCATGTTGGACGAAACATTTTTTGAGAGCTAGAGCTAAATGTGGTGCTTCAGATAATACCATAACAGTTGCTATTATTTTCTTCCAACAGTTACCCTGCTGTATGTGAATTCCTACAGCACAATAACTTGTTATCTATACTCCGAGCTCATGAAGCTCAGGATGCTGGGTAAGTATGGAGAGGGAGCACTAACAATGAATAATGGCTTAGTGTTGTCAAGCAGAGCAAGGAAAGAAAGAACAACTGAGTGAGAATGGAGTGGAGAACCTAAAATGAAGTTGCAACAGCTCTCACTTTTTATTAATGCTGTAAAAACATACACTGGAATTAGAATGTGTTTTACATGCTCATTACTAAGTACAGGACTTAATGAATCCTTACATATCCCACTTGCTTAGCCATGGTGATTTTAAGTGTCATAAAATGACCAAAAGTTATTTGGATGCCGAACTTGGGAAGGAAAACAGATTGATCTCAGAAAAAGTAGTGTTGGAAATGTCCTTGAGGCTTCTGACACACTGATGTCAGTGCCGTGATGCCTGGAAAGCGATTTGGCTCATGAAGGCCAGAACTGTAAAGTCTTTCACACCTACCTGAAACTTCTGGGCCTGCTGCTCTTATGCTTTATCAAGAAAATAAACTTATTGAACTCAATAGCTAAAAATAATTTCGTACAGAAATATCATTAATGAATTTAAGGAGTTTATTAAAACACTGTGCATAAGCAGGGTCAAACATGAGGTGGTGTTGAAGGTCCCTTCATGAAACACTTGCCAGTGTAAAGATAGATTTTTTTTTTAATGCAAATTAAAAAATAAATTTAAATATCTATTCTTTAAAACATATCATAGTTATGTGATTTCAGTGTAAGATTGGTATCTGAATAAATAGCATTACATATGCTGCATAAATTATTTATGTATTTATTTGGAGGTAGAAACTTTACCCAATAATAAACCTGAATAATAAGAAAAGATAAAGTAGCAGGGTTGTAAGAATGAGGTCGATATTCATTATGCATATAAAAAGCTTTCTGAATATTTGAATTATCACATGCTTTAAAACGTCAATGCAATTAAAAGCAAGCTATTACTCTGCCAAAAATAACTGATGTGAAATACCCAAGGGTAATGAAATTTCATTTTTCTTATATTGCATTCCACTAAAGGGTGAATAAATACAGTTTTGTTCAACAGATTGCATTGAAACTATACAGTGGTTTCAGTGCAACTCTTGTGGATGCTTGCCAAATTCCTCACTTTCTTGTAGCTGAAGACCAAAGAGCAGTACTTGGTGTTACTTGTCTCTTAGTAAGACAAAAGTACTGTTTCATTGGTTTGCTTCCAGTTACTTCCAGGTTTAATGCTTGATTGATTATACGTTGGCCCAATAAGGCTTTTATTTTTTGCAAGGCAGCAAGTTTACATAATGAAATCATGCAGGCATTACTAAACTGTAGTAGCTAAACAGGGTGAGATTAGAAGCAGCACTGAGAATACTGGACTCTCCATTTCCCCTCCTCTTCTCATACGTTCCATCTCCCCTGGCCTTGCCATCACTTCCATGCCCAGAGAGGGCCGGCAGCTGGAGGGCAGTAGGGGACGTGCAGGCCTCCTCTGGAGGCAGCAGCGTGTGTCTCCAGAGCACGTCCTGGTGGTTCTCTTCACCTGCACTCCCACGGAGGTGAAGTTTGGGAGTGTCCTGGGGTGCCAGTGCATAGAGGCTGCCTGGCTCCAGAGGTGGGCTGAGTGGATTCATAACAAAATCCATCTCCAGCTCACTGAATTTCAGATGGAGGCACAGCTTTTGGGCATGGTGTGGTTCCCTGGCCATCCCAAATGGATAATAAGTCTGCAGGAAATATTTTTTTCCATGGCTTTAAAAAGCACTTATGTGTGTTTTTCTGTCTTGGCATTTGTTAACAGCCAGTGTAGTAATGTAGCAGGATTTTTTTCACTGTGTTTGGTCAGTGACAAATATACGTACAACGCTGGGCAGTAATTAGTGTCTTCTCTTTCCTTTTAGATATCGCATGTACAGGAAAAGCCAAACAACAGGTTTCCCTTCACTAATCACAATTTTTTCAGCACCAAACTATCTAGATGTATACAATAACAAAGGTAAGAATTTAATTCCTGTTAATATACAATAGACTGTGCTTCTCTTTACTAAACTATATTGCATTGGTTTTCACTCCTTTATAAGTTCATACCCATTTTCTTCCTCTGTTCATTAGTTCATGCCCCTTCTGCTTATTACATAATACAAATCTAATTAAATTTATTACAGGCAGACATATGGCTCTGAACATAACTGTAGACTCTAACATGCCTTGGGATATTTCTGTATTTTGACTGCAAGTTACTAAGTAAATGTTACACTGAAAGCAGCTCTATTAGCTAAGAGGAGTATATTAGAAATGCTGGGGGTGTGATGTTCAGAGCCCAGTGTTCCTTATAATTAATTATTTCTTCCTTTGCTTCTTTCCAATAAAATTGATGGAGTTTGTATATGCAGACATTCTAGCCAGCTAACAAACTTTGACAGATGATGAGTGGATAAAGCATGAGACAGATACTGTCTTGAGTTCCTTTATGGTTTAGTTTTTGTTTTAATTATTTGAAAAAATGTTATGTAGGAAATGAAGTATCATTAGCCAGTACAAAAAAAAAGGTTATTGCACAAATCAGCAGTCACTGTCCACTTTCTAAAGACTCCACCAAATATAAATGTTTGCAGCTTCTCTGAGTTTTAGTTTATTGCATTCCCTGAAATCTCCTTTAATAAACTGGAAAAAAAAAATGTTTCTAAAAATAAAGCATTCTAATAAAGTTGTCCTCCTATATCTTGAAATGAGCAGTAATGTTTTACTTTCTCTTATTAATAAAATAACGTTATTTTCTTCTATAAATAAAGTTATTTGTTTTGCTCACAGAGGAACATAAAGTAATTTTCTTTGCAATGATACTCTTCAACGTAGCTTCATTGCAAAGACATCAGTCCTCCTTGTTAGGGACATTTTTGATTTGTATGCTTGCCTCCAAAGGAAGTAACCAATTTATATATTCATTTATTTAACTTACAAAAGAAAGCTTCTTCAGGTACGATTTTATATTATAAAACTTGCAGTTTAAAAGCTGTCATGCCATATACTGTATGGAAGGGAAGGAAACACTTCACTGGTAGATAAGGGGCATTCTCCACTTCAATGTTCTTAATAGGCATGTTAACTTGTGGAAAAGCTAGTAAAAGCATTCTGAAAAAAAAATACAAGCAGAGAGCTATCAGTAGCTACTTTTGCAAAAGTAAATAATATCGGGACTCTGACAGCAACCCAAAAAGCACAGAATGAAACAAGGAATATATTAATTTTCTTGACAACATCATTGCTCTTGATTGAAAAGTGTGTTTAGTCTCTGGGTTGGCTGCTTTGGGCAGAAGGAGACCAATGGGTAGGTTTCTACCAGTAAGGTGACAAAGTGTTCATCTTTTGTTTCTTAATGCCTGGAGGCAGTTCTGCGCACATGAAGGTAATGGGTGAACAATGTGAGATTTTTGTCATGAAGGTAAATGTAAAATCTGAAGCAATGATTTATAATATCCTAAACCTTGAACTTGAAATCACAGAGCTTGCGTGATGAAGA